>NW_028135622.1:0-227284 GCF_964662115.1 Mustela nivalis
TGCCGGGGAAAGAGTGGAGGCAGTCCCCACCGTTCCCCATCCCAGTGCTCGGGCCCTGTGCAGGGATCCTGTCGCCTCTTCTCTCCTGTGGTGAAGGCACTGGCCTTGACCCCGAGTCTGCCCGAGCGCCGGAGCAAAAGGCAAAGCCTTACCTACGCCAGGAGATGGTAATAGACATAGAGTGCTATGCTAGGCCACGCACGCTGCTGCAGGGTTGTGACTGTGTCTGCTTAGTTCGGCTTAGCAAGGTGAACCCCGGGCGCGAACTTGGAGCCCGGGAAAGCAAGGCCCAAGAGGCACCAGCTCTCCAGCGGCTCTTCTTTCCTGCCGCGACAGAGCGAACGACCACAGCCTTGCTGGGGAAGCAGCAGCGAAGTGCGGTTCGCGCCAAGCTGAAAACCTCTGGGAAAGCATAGCAGTCGCTGGGAAACAAGAGTCGGTTTTGTGGGCTGCTTTTGTTGCTTGCCTTAGCCTAGTATTCGCAGCACGATGGGAGAAACCCGCATAGAGCGAAAGCCTCTTTGCCGGGGCATCCCCTCTGGGAAAGCACAGCATTCTTTGGGAAATCAGAGTCGGGTCTGTGGGATGCTGCCTGCTGCTTGCCGGAGCTAGTCTCCACAGCACGGTGGAATAAACCCGCATGGAGCGAAATCCTCTTTGCCTGGGCATCCGCTCTGCCTGAGAGAGAAGCGCGGTGGTGCCTGTGGAAAGAGCCTTAAGGAAAGGGACACATCTGTCACTGCAGAGCGAAGGAAGCCTGGCTGCTAAGGAGACACGAGGGGAAGATTAGGGCAGGGGAAAGGGCTCCACTCTAAGGAAGGAGTCTGGGCAGAAAGCATGCCTGTCCTGAGCCTTTGGGCCCAAGGAGACAGCAGCTCCTTGGCCACCTGACCGTGGTGGAGCCATGGGCTTGCCACCAGGCGCCTACTCTGAACTCGAGAAACAAGTTCCAGAAAGATTTGGCCATCAGATGCCGTCTTCCTCCAGGATGTAGAAGCTTGGAGGAGGCACGGGGTTTAAGGGGAAGGAGTGGTGACAGTCACCCAAAGCTCCCTATTCAGTGCACGGGTGGTGTGCAGGGATCCTGTCACCTCTCCTATCCTGTGGGGAAAGCACAGGCCTAGTCCGCGAGTCGGCCTGAGCGCCAGAGTAAAAGGCCAAGCGATGCGTACACCGGGAGATGGTAGTGTGCATAGAGTGCCATCCTAGGCTAAGCGCGCTACTGCCCGGTGGTGACTGTGTCTGCTTAGTTCGGCCTGGCAGGGTGAACCCAGGACGCGAACATGGAGCCATGGAAAGCAAGGCCCAAGAGGCAACAGCTCTCCCGCAGCTCTTCTTCCTTGACGCGACAGAAGCCTTGCTGAGGAAGCAGTGGCGAAGTGCTGTTTGCTCCAAACCAAAGCCTTTGCGAAAGCACAGCGTCCCCAAGAAATGTTTTGGGGCCTGCTTCTGCGTGCCTGAGCCCAGTCTCGCGGTGAGAGAAACCCGCATACAGCGAAAGCCCCTTTGCCTGGGCATCTCCCCTAGGAAAGCAGAGCATTCGTTGGGAAATCAGAGTTGGGTTTGGGGAGGCTGCTGCTGCTTGCCTAAGCGAGTCTCCGCAGCATGTTGGAAGATACCCGCATGGAGCGAAATCCTCTTTGCCCTAGCATCCTTTCTGCCTGAGAGAGAAGCATGGTTGCTCACTTCTGTCACCGCGCTCCCCAGGAGCAAGTGTGGGGAAGGCACAGCACGCCGCCCCCGGGGAAGAGAAGAAGCCCTTGGCCTTGGGGTCGGGAAACGCTCGGGAACAGGATAGCCTGCCGCGGCACGAAATGCAGGCCGGTGGCCAGACATGTGTCACCCGCTCCCTGTGCGGAGAGATGGAAGCCTGGCTGCTAAGGAGACATGAGGGGACGACTAGGGCAGGGGCGCGTGCTCCACTCTGAGGAAGGAGTGTGGGCAGAAGGCAGGCCTGTCCTGTGCCTCTGTTACCAAGGGGACAGCATCTCCTTGGCCACCTGTCCCATGGGCAGACTTGGGCTTGCCACCAGATGCCATACCCGGAACTCGCAGAAACAACCCCATGGAGAAACGTGCAGTCAATGCCGTCTTCCACCAAGATGTGGCAGCATTGTGGGTGACAGGGGGTGCAGCGGGGAAGGAGTGGAGACAGTCCCCCACAGTTCCCCATCCCAGTGCCCGGGCCGTGTGCAGGGATCCTGTCGCCTCCTCTCTCCTGTGGTGAAGGCACTGGCCTTGACCCCGAGTCTGCCCGAGCGCCGGAGCAAAAGGCAAAGCCTTACCTAGGCCAGGAGATGGAATTAGGCATAGAGTGCCATGGTAGGCCACGCACGCTGCTGCAGGGTTGTGACTGTGTCTGCCTAGTTCGGCTTAGCAAGGTGAACCCCGGGCGCGAACTTGGAGCCCGGGAAAGCAAGGCCCAAGAGGCACCAGCTCTCCCGCGGCTCTTCTTCCCTGCTGCGAAAGAGCGAACGACCACAGCCTTGCTGAGGAAGCAGCAGCGAAGTGCGGTTCGCGCCAAGCTGAAAACCTCTGCGAAAGCATGGCAGTCGCTGGGAAATCAGAGTCGGTTCTGTGGGCTGCTTTTGTTGCTTGCCTTAGCCTAGTATTCGCAGCACGATGGGAGAAACCCGCATAGAGCGAAAGCCTCTTTGCCGGGGCATCCCCTCTGGGAAAGCACAGCATTCTTTGGGAAATCAGAGTCGGGTCTGTGGGATGCTGCCCGCTGCTTGCCGGAGCTAGTCTCCACAGCACGGTGGAATAAACCCGCATGGAGCGAAATCCTCTTTGCCTGGGCATCCGCTCTGCCTAAGAGAGAAGCGCGGTGGTGCCTGTGGAAAGAGCCTTAAGAAAAGGGACACATCTGTCACTGCAGATCGAAGGAAGCCTGGCTGCTAAGGAGACACGAGGGGATGATTAGGGCAGGGGAAAGGGCTCCACTCTGAGGAAGCAGTCTGGGCAGAAAGCATGTCTGTCCTGAGCCTTTGGGCCCAAGGAGACAGCAGCTCCTTGGCCACCTGACCGTGGTGGAGCCATGGGCTGCCACCAGGCGCCTACCCTAAACTCGAGAAACAACTCCCAGAAAGACCTGGCCATCAGATGCCGTCTTCCTCCAGGATGTAGAAGCTTGGAGGAGGCATGGGGTTTAAGAGGAAGGAGTGGGGACACTCCCCCAAAGCTCCCTATTCAATGCACGGGCGGTGTGCAGGGATCCTGTCACCTCTCCTTTCCTGTGGGTGAAGCACAGGTCTAGTCCGCGAGTCGGCCTGAGCGCCAGAGTAAAAGGCCAAGCGATGCCTACACCGGGAGATGGTAGTGTGCATAGAGTGCCATCCTAGGCTAAGCGTGCTACGGCACAGTTGTGACTGTGTCTGCTTACTTTAGCCTGGCAGGGTGAACCCAGGACGCGAACATGGAGCCCGGGAAATGAGGCCCAAGAGGCACCAGCTCTCCCGCAGCTCTTCTTCCCTGACGCGACTGAAGCCTTGCTGAGGAAGCAGCGGCGAAGTGCTGTTCGCTCCAAACCAAAGCCTCTGCGAAAGCACAGCATTCGCTGAGAAATGTTGTGCGGGCTGCAGCTGCTTGCCTGAGCCCAGTCTCGCGGTGGGAGAAACCCGCATACAGCGAAAGCCTCTTTGCCTGGGCATCTCCCTTACGAAAGAACAGCATTCGTTGGGAAGTCAGAGTTGGGTTTGGGGATGCTGCTGCTGCTTGCCTGAGTGAGTCTCGGCAACATGGTGGAAGATACCCGCATGGAGCAAAATCCTCTTTGCCCTAGCATCCCCTCTGCCTGAGAGAGAAGCATGGTTGCACACGTCTGTCACCGCGCTCCCCAGGAGCAATTTTGGGGAACGCACAGCACGCCGCCCCCGGGGAAGAGAAGGGTCCCTTGGCCTTGGGGTCTGGAAACGCTCGGGAAGCAGAATAGCCAGCCGAGGCACGAACAGCAGGCCATGAGAACACAAGTGTCCTCTGCTCCCTGTGCGGAGAGATTGAAGCCTGACTGCTAAGGAGACATGAGGGGATGACAAGGGCATGGGTGCGTGCTCCACTCTGAGGAAGGAGTCTGGGCAGAAGGCAGGCCTGTCCTGTGCCTCTGGTCCCAAGGGGAAAGCATCTCCTTGGCCACCAGTCCCAAGGGCAGACTTGGGCTTGCCACCAGGTGCCATACCCGGAACTCGCAGAAACAACCCCATGGAGAAACGTGCAGTCAGATACCGTCTTCCACCAAGATATGGCAGCATTGTGGGTGGCAGGGGGTGTGCCGGGGAAAGAGTGGAGGCAGTCCCCACCGTTCCCCATCCCAGTGCTCGGGCCCTGTGCAGGGATCCTGTCGCCTCTTCTCTCCTGTGGTGAAGGCACTGGCCTTGACCCCGAGTCTGCCCGAGCGCCGGAGCAAAAGGCAAAGCCTTACCTACGCCAGGAGATGGTAATAGACATAGAGTGCTATGCTAGGCCACGCACGCTGCTGCAGGGTTGTGACTGTGTCTGCTTAGTTCGGCTTAGCAAGGTGAACCCCGGGCGCGAACTTGGAGCCCGGGAAAGCAAGGCCCAAGAGGCACCAGCTCTCCAGCGGCTCTTCTTTCCTGCCGCGACAGAGCGAACGACCACAGCCTTGCTGGGGAAGCAGCAGCGAAGTGCGGTTCGCGCCAAGCTGAAAACCTCTGGGAAAGCATAGCAGTCGCTGGGAAACAAGAGTCGGTTTTGTGGGCTGCTTTTGTTGCTTGCCTTAGCCTAGTATTCGCAGCACGATGGGAGAAACCCGCATAGAGCGAAAGCCTCTTTGCCGGGGCATCCCCTCTGGGAAAGCACAGCATTCTTTGGGAAATCAGAGTCGGGTCTGTGGGATGCTGCCTGCTGCTTGCCGGAGCTAGTCTCCACAGCACGGTGGAATAAACCCGCATGGAGCGAAATCCTCTTTGCCTGGGCATCCGCTCTGCCTGAGAGAGAAGCGCGGTGGTGCCTGTGGAAAGAGCCTTAAGGAAAGGGACACATCTGTCACTGCAGAGCGAAGGAAGCCTGGCTGCTAAGGAGACACGAGGGGAAGATTAGGGCAGGGGAAAGGGCTCCACTCTAAGGAAGGAGTCTGGGCAGAAAGCATGCCTGTCCTGAGCCTTTGGGCCCAAGGAGACAGCAGCTCCTTGGCCACCTGACCGTGGTGGAGCCATGGGCTTGCCACCAGGCGCCTACTCTGAACTCGAGAAACAAGTTCCAGAAAGATTTGGCCATCAGATGCCGTCTTCCTCCAGGATGTAGAAGCTTGGAGGAGGCACGGGGTTTAAGGGGAAGGAGTGGTGACAGTCACCCAAAGCTCCCTATTCAGTGCACGGGTGGTGTGCAGGGATCCTGTCACCTCTCCTATCCTGTGGGGAAAGCACAGGCCTAGTCCGCGAGTCGGCCTGAGCGCCAGAGTAAAAGGCCAAGCGATGCCTACACCGGGAGATGGTAGTGTGCATAGAGTGCCATCCTAGGCTAAGCGCGCTACTGCCCGGTGGTGACTGTGTCTGCTTAGTTCGGCCTGGCAGGGTGAACCCAGGACGCGAACATGGAGCCATGGAAAGCAAGGCCCAAGAGGCAACAGCTCTCCCGCAGCTCTTCTTCCTTGACGCGACAGAAGCCTTGCTGAGGAAGCAGTGGCGAAGTGCTGTTTGCTCCAAACCAAAGCCTTTGCGAAAGCACAGCGTCCCCAAGAAATGTTTTGGGGCCTGCTTCTGCGTGCCTGAGCCCAGTCTCGCGGTGAGAGAAACCCGCATACAGCGAAAGCCCCTTTGCCTGGGCATCTCCCCTAGGAAATCAGAGCATTCGTTGGGAAATCAGAGTTGGGTTTGGGGAGGCTGCTGCTGCTTGCCTAAGCGAGTCTCCGCAGCATGTTGGAAGATACCCGCATGGAGCGAAATCCTCTTTGCCCTAGCATCCTTTCTGCCTGAGAGAGAAGCATGGTTGCTCACTTCTGTCACCGCGCTCCCCAGGAGCAAGTGTGGGGAAGGCACAGCACGCCGCCCCCGGGGAAGAGAAGAAGCCCTTGGCCTTGGGGTCGGGAAACGCTCGGGAACAGGATAGCCTGCCGCGGCACGAAATGCAGGCCGGTGGCCAGACATGTGTCACCCGCTCCCTGTGCGGAGAGATGGAAGCCTGGCTGCTAAGGAGACATGAGGGGACGACTAGGGCAGGGGCGCGTGCTCCACTCTGAGGAAGGAGTGTGGGCAGAAGGCAGGCCTGTCCTGTGCCTCTGTTACCAAGGGGACAGCATCTCCTTGGCCACCTGTCCCATGGGCAGACTTGGGCTTGCCACCAGATGCCATACCCGGAACTCGCAGAAACAACCCCATGGAGAAACGTGCAGTCAATGCCGTCTTCCACCAAGATGTGGCAGCATTGTGGGTGACAGGGGGTGCAGCGGGGAAGGAGTGGAGACAGTCCCCCACAGTTCCCCATCCCAGTGCCCGGGCCGTGTGCAGGGATCCTGTCGCCTCCTCTCTCCTGTGGTGAAGGCACTGGCCTTGACCCCGAGTCTGCCCGAGCGCCGGAGCAAAAGGCAAAGCCTTACCTAGGCCAGGAGATGGAATTAGGCATAGAGTGCCATGCTAGGCCACGCACGCTGCTGCAGGGTTGTGACTGTGTCTGCCTAGTTCGGCTTAGCAAGGTGAACCCCGGGCGCGAACTTGGAGCCCGGGAAAGCAAGGCCCAAGAGGCACCAGCTCTCCCGCGGCTCTTCTTCCCTGCTGCGAAAGAGCGAACGACCACAGCCTTGCTGAGGAAGCAGCAGCGAAGTGCGGTTCGCGCCAAGCTGAAAACCTCTGCGAAAGCATGGCAGTCGCTGGGAAATCAGAGTCGGTTCTGTGGGCTGCTTTTGTTGCTTGCCTTAGCCTAGTATTCGCAGCACGATGGGAGAAACCCGCATAGAGCGAAAGCCTCTTTGCCGGGGCATCCCCTCTGGGAAAGCACAGCATTCTTTGGGAAATCAGAGTCGGGTCTGTGGGATGCTGCCCGCTGCTTGCCGGAGCTAGTCTCCACAGCACGGTGGAATAAACCCGCATGGAGCGAAATCCTCTTTGCCTGGGCATCCGCTCTGCCTAAGAGAGAAGCGCGGTGGTGCCTGTGGAAAGAGCCTTAAGAAAAGGGACACATCTGTCACTGCAGATCGAAGGAAGCCTGGCTGCTAAGGAGACACGAGGGGATGATTAGGGCAGGGGAAAGGGCTCCACTCTGAGGAAGCAGTCTGGGCAGAAAGCATGTCTGTCCTGAGCCTTTGGGCCCAAGGAGACAGCAGCTCCTTGGCCACCTGACCGTGGTGGAGCCATGGGCTGCCACCAGGCGCCTACCCTAAACTCGAGAAACAACTCCCAGAAAGACCTGGCCATCAGATGCCGTCTTCCTCCAGGATGTAGAAGCTTGGAGGAGGCATGGGGTTTAAGAGGAAGGAGTGGGGACACTCCCCCAAAGCTCCCTATTCAATGCACGGGCGGTGTGCAGGGATCCTGTCACCTCTCCTTTCCTGTGGGTGAAGCACAGGTCTAGTCCGCGAGTCGGCCTGAGCGCCAGAGTAAAAGGCCAAGCGATGCCTACACCGGGAGATGGTAGTGTGCATAGAGTGCCATCCTAGGCTAAGCGTGCTACGGCACAGTTGTGACTGTGTCTGCTTACTTTAGCCTGGCAGGGTGAACCCAGGACGCGAACATGGAGCCCGGGAAATGAGGCCCAAGAGGCACCAGCTCTCCCGCAGCTCTTCTTCCCTGACGCGACTGAAGCCTTGCTGAGGAAGCAGCGGCGAAGTGCTGTTCGCTCCAAACCAAAGCCTCTGCGAAAGCACAGCATTCGCTGAGAAATGTTGTGCGGGCTGCAGCTGCTTGCCTGAGCCCAGTCTCGCGGTGGGAGAAACCCGCATACAGCGAAAGCCTCTTTGCCTGGGCATCTCCCTTACGAAAGAACAGCATTCGTTGGGAAGTCAGAGTTGGGTTTGGGGATGCTGCTGCTGCTTGCCTGAGTGAGTCTCGGCAACATGGTGGAAGATACCCGCATGGAGCAAAATCCTCTTTGCCCTAGCATCCCCTCTGCCTGAGAGAGAAGCATGGTTGCACACGTCTGTCACCGCGCTCCCCAGGAGCAATTTTGGGGAACGCACAGCACGCCGCCCCCGGGGAAGAGAAGGGTCCCTTGGCCTTGGGGTCTGGAAACGCTCGGGAAGCAGAATAGCCAGCCGAGGCACGAACAGCAGGCCATGAGAACACAAGTGTCCTCTGCTCCCTGTGCGGAGAGATTGAAGCCTGACTGCTAAGGAGACATGAGGGGATGACAAGGGCATGGGTGCGTGCTCCACTCTGAGGAAGGAGTCTGGGCAGAAGGCAGGCCTGTCCTGTGCCTCTGGTCCCAAGGGGAAAGCATCTCCTTGGCCACCAGTCCCAAGGGCAGACTTGGGCTTGCCACCAGGTGCCATACCCGGAACTCGCAGAAACAACCCCATGGAGAAACGTGCAGTCAGATACCGTCTTCCACCAAGATATGGCAGCATTGTGGGTGGCAGGGGGTGTGCCGGGGAAAGAGTGGAGGCAGTCCCCACCGTTCCCCATCCCAGTGCTCGGGCCCTGTGCAGGGATCCTGTCGCCTCTTCTCTCCTGTGGTGAAGGCACTGGCCTTGACCCCGAGTCTGCCCGAGCGCCGGAGCAAAAGGCAAAGCCTTACCTACGCCAGGAGATGGTAATAGACATAGAGTGCTATGCTAGGCCACGCACGCTGCTGCAGGGTTGTGACTGTGTCTGCTTAGTTCGGCTTAGCAAGGTGAACCCCGGGCGCGAACTTGGAGCCCGGGAAAGCAAGGCCCAAGAGGCACCAGCTCTCCAGCGGCTCTTCTTTCCTGCCGCGACAGAGCGAACGACCACAGCCTTGCTGGGGAAGCAGCAGCGAAGTGCGGTTCGCGCCAAGCTGAAAACCTCTGGGAAAGCATAGCAGTCGCTGGGAAACAAGAGTCGGTTTTGTGGGCTGCTTTTGTTGCTTGCCTTAGCCTAGTATTCGCAGCACGATGGGAGAAACCCGCATAGAGCGAAAGCCTCTTTGCCGGGGCATCCCCTCTGGGAAAGCACAGCATTCTTTGGGAAATCAGAGTCGGGTCTGTGGGATGCTGCCTGCTGCTTGCCGGAGCTAGTCTCCACAGCACGGTGGAATAAACCCGCATGGAGCGAAATCCTCTTTGCCTGGGCATCCGCTCTGCCTGAGAGAGAAGCGCGGTGGTGCCTGTGGAAAGAGCCTTAAGGAAAGGGACACATCTGTCACTGCAGAGCGAAGGAAGCCTGGCTGCTAAGGAGACACGAGGGGAAGATTAGGGCAGGGGAAAGGGCTCCACTCTAAGGAAGGAGTCTGGGCAGAAAGCATGCCTGTCCTGAGCCTTTGGGCCCAAGGAGACAGCAGCTCCTTGGCCACCTGACCGTGGTGGAGCCATGGGCTTGCCACCAGGCGCCTACTCTGAACTCGAGAAACAAGTTCCAGAAAGATTTGGCCATCAGATGCCGTCTTCCTCCAGGATGTAGAAGCTTGGAGGAGGCACGGGGTTTAAGGGGAAGGAGTGGTGACAGTCACCCAAAGCTCCCTATTCAGTGCACGGGTGGTGTGCAGGGATCCTGTCACCTCTCCTATCCTGTGGGGAAAGCACAGGCCTAGTCCGCGAGTCGGCCTGAGCGCCAGAGTAAAAGGCCAAGCGATGCGTACACCGGGAGATGGTAGTGTGCATAGAGTGCCATCCTAGGCTAAGCGCGCTACTGCCCGGTGGTGACTGTGTCTGCTTAGTTCGGCCTGGCAGGGTGAACCCAGGACGCGAACATGGAGCCATGGAAAGCAAGGCCCAAGAGGCAACAGCTCTCCCGCAGCTCTTCTTCCTTGACGCGACAGAAGCCTTGCTGAGGAAGCAGTGGCGAAGTGCTGTTTGCTCCAAACCAAAGCCTTTGCGAAAGCACAGCGTCCCCAAGAAATGTTTTGGGGCCTGCTTCTGCGTGCCTGAGCCCAGTCTCGCGGTGAGAGAAACCCGCATACAGCGAAAGCCCCTTTGCCTGGGCATCTCCCCTAGGAAAGCAGAGCATTCGTTGGGAAATCAGAGTTGGGTTTGGGGAGGCTGCTGCTGCTTGCCTAAGCGAGTCTCCGCAGCATGTTGGAAGATACCCGCATGGAGCGAAATCCTCTTTGCCCTAGCATCCTTTCTGCCTGAGAGAGAAGCATGGTTGCTCACTTCTGTCACCGCGCTCCCCAGGAGCAAGTGTGGGGAAGGCACAGCACGCCGCCCCCGGGGAAGAGAAGAAGCCCTTGGCCTTGGGGTCGGGAAACGCTCGGGAACAGGATAGCCTGCCGCGGCACGAAATGCAGGCCGGTGGCCAGACATGTGTCACCCGCTCCCTGTGCGGAGAGATGGAAGCCTGGCTGCTAAGGAGACATGAGGGGACGACTAGGGCAGGGGCGCGTGCTCCACTCTGAGGAAGGAGTGTGGGCAGAAGGCAGGCCTGTCCTGTGCCTCTGTTACCAAGGGGACAGCATCTCCTTGGCCACCTGTCCCATGGGCAGACTTGGGCTTGCCACCAGATGCCATACCCGGAACTCGCAGAAACAACCCCATGGAGAAACGTGCAGTCAATGCCGTCTTCCACCAAGATGTGGCAGCATTGTGGGTGACAGGGGGTGCAGCGGGGAAGGAGTGGAGACAGTCCCCCACAGTTCCCCATCCCAGTACCCGGGCCGTGTGCAGGGATCCTGTCGCCTCCTCTCTCCTGTGGTGAAGGCACTGGCCTTGACCCCGAGTCTGCCCGAGCGCCGGAGCAAAAAGCAAAGCCTTACCTAGGCCAGGAGATGGAATTAGGCATAGAGTGCCATGGTAGGCCACGCACGCTGCTGCAGGGTTGTGACTGTGTCTGCCTAGTTCGGCTTAGCAAGGTGAACCCCGGGCGCGAACTTGGAGCCCGGGAAAGCAAGGCCCAAGAGGCACCAGCTCTCCCGCGGCTCTTCTTCCCTGCTGCGAAAGAGCGAACGACCACAGCCTTGCTGAGGAAGCAGCAGCGAAGTGCGGTTCGCGCCAAGCTGAAAACCTCTGCGAAAGCATGGCAGTCGCTGGGAAATCAGAGTCGGTTCTGTGGGCTTCTTTTGTTGCTTGCCTTAGCCTAGTATTCGCAGCACGATGGGAGAAACCCGCATAGAGCGAAAGCCTCTTTGCCGGGGCATCCCCTCTGGGAAAGCACAGCATTCTTTGGGAAATCAGAGTCGGGTCTGTGGGATGCTGCCCGCTGCTTGCCGGAGCTAGTCTCCACAGCACGGTGGAATAAACCCGCATGGAGCGAAATCCTCTTTGCCTGGGCATCCGCTCTGCCTAAGAGAGAAGCGCGGTGGTGCCTGTGGAAAGAGCCTTAAGAAAAGGGACACATCTGTCACTGCAGAGCGAAGGAAGCCTGGCTGCTAAGGAGACACGAGGGGATGATTAGGGCAGGGGAAAGGGCTCCACTCTGAGGAAGCAGTCTGGGCAGAAAGCATGTCTGTCCTGAGCCTTTGGGCCCAAGGAGACAGCAGCTCCTTGGCCACCTGACCGTGGTGGAGCCATGGGCTGCCACCAGGCGCCTACCCTAAACTCGAGAAACAACTCCCAGAAAGACCTGGCCATCAGATGCCGTCTTCCTCCAGGATGTAGAAGCTTGGAGGAGGCATGGGGTTTAAGAGGAAGGAGTGGGGACACTCCCCCAAAGCTCCCTATTCAGTGCACGGGCGGTGTGCAGGGATCCTGTCACCTCTCCTTTCCTGTGGGTGAAGCACAGGTCTAGTCCGCGAGTCGGCCTGAGCGCCAGAGTAAAAGGCCAAGCGATGCCTACACCGGGAGATGGTAGTGTGCATAGAGTGCCATCCTAGGCTAAGCGTGCTACGGCACAGTTGTGACTGTGTCTGCTTACTTTAGCCTGGCTGGGTGAACCCAGGACGCGAACATGGAGCCCGGGAAATGAGGCCCAAGAGGCACCAGCTCTCCCGCAGCTCTTCTTCCCTGACGCGACTGAAGCCTTGCTGAGGAAGCAGCGGCGAAGTGCTGTTCGCTCCAAACCAAAGCCTCTGCGAAAGCACAGCATTCGCTGAGAAATGTTGTGCGGGCTGCAGCTGCTTGCCTGAGCCCAGTCTCGCGGTGGGAGAAACCCGCATACAGCGAAAGCCTCTTTGCCTGGGCATCTCCCTTACGAAAGAACAGCATTCGTTGGGAAGTCAGAGTTGGGTTTGGGGATGCTGCTGCTGCTTGCCTGAGTGAGTCTCGGCAACATGGTGGAAGATACCCGCATGGAGCAAAATCCTCTTTGCCCTAGCATCCCCTCTGCCTGAGAGAGAAGCATGGTTGCACACGTCTGTCACCGCGCTCCCCAGGAGCAATTTTGGGGAACGCACAGCACGCCGCCCCCGGGGAAGAGAAGGGTCCCTTGGCCTTGGGGTCTGGAAACGCTCGGGAAGCAGAATAGCCAGCCGAGGCACGAACAGCAGGCCATGAGAACACAAGTGTCCTCTGCTCCCTGTGCGGAGAGATTGAAGCCTGACTGCTAAGGAGACATGAGGGGATGACAAGGGCATGGGTGCGTGCTCCACTCTGAGGAAGGAGTCTGGGCAGAAGGCAGGCCTGTCCTGTGCCTCTGGTCCCAAGGGGAAAGCATCTCCTTGGCCACCAGTCCCAAGGGCAGACTTGGGCTTGCCACCAGGTGCCATACCCGGAACTCGCAGAAACAACCCCATGGAGAAACGTGCAGTCAGATACCGTCTTCCACCAAGATATGGCAGCATTGTGGGTGGCAGGGGGTGTGCCGGGGAAAGAGTGGAGGCAGTCCCCACCGTTCCCCATCCCAGTGCTCGGGCCCTGTGCAGGGATCCTGTCGCCTCTTCTCTCCTGTGGTGAAGGCACTGGCCTTGACCCCGAGTCTGCCCGAGCGCCGGAGCAAAAGGCAAAGCCTTACCTACGCCAGGAGATGGTAATAGACATAGAGTGCTATGCTAGGCCACGCACGCTGCTGCAGGGTTGTGACTGTGTCTGCTTAGTTCGGCTTAGCAAGGTGAACCCCGGGCGCGAACTTGGAGCCCGGGAAAGCAAGGCCCAAGAGGCACCAGCTCTCCAGCGGCTCTTCTTTCCTGCCGCGACAGAGCGAACGACCACAGCCTTGCTGGGGAAGCAGCAGCGAAGTGCGGTTCGCGCCAAGCTGAAAACCTCTGGGAAAGCATAGCAGTCGCTGGGAAACAAGAGTCGGTTTTGTGGGCTGCTTTTGTTGCTTGCCTTAGCCTAGTATTCGCAGCACGATGGGAGAAACCCGCATAGAGCGAAAGCCTCTTTGCCGGGGCATCCCCTCTGGGAAAGCACAGCATTCTTTGGGAAATCAGAGTCGGGTCTGTGGGATGCTGCCTGCTGCTTGCCGGAGCTAGTCTCCACAGCACGGTGGAATAAACCCGCATGGAGCGAAATCCTCTTTGCCTGGGCATCCGCTCTGCCTGAGAGAGAAGCGCGGTGGTGCCTGTGGAAAGAGCCTTAAGGAAAGGGACACATCTGTCACTGCAGAGCGAAGGAAGCCTGGCTGCTAAGGAGACACGAGGGGAAGATTAGGGCAGGGGAAAGGGCTCCACTCTAAGGAAGGAGTCTGGGCAGAAAGCATGCCTGTCCTGAGCCTTTGGGCCCAAGGAGACAGCAGCTCCTTGGCCACCTGACCGTGGTGGAGCCATGGGCTT
Source organism: Mustela nivalis (assembly GCF_964662115.1). Taxonomy (NCBI): domain Eukaryota; kingdom Metazoa; phylum Chordata; class Mammalia; order Carnivora; family Mustelidae; genus Mustela; species Mustela nivalis. The sequence goes on from NW_028135622.1 coordinate 13,708, forward strand.
GCCACCAGGCGCCTACTCTGAACTCGAGAAACAAGTTCCAGAAAGATTTGGCCATCAGATGCCGTCTTCCTCCAGGATGTAGAAGCTTGGAGGAGGCACGGGGTTTAAGGGGAAGGAGTGGTGACAGTCACCCAAAGCTCCCTATTCAGTGCACGGGTGGTGTGCAGGGATCCTGTCACCTCTCCTATCCTGTGGGGAAAGCACAGGCCTAGTCCGCGAGTCGGCCTGAGCGCCAGAGTAAAAGGCCAAGCGATGCGTACACCGGGAGATGGTAGTGTGCATAGAGTGCCATCCTAGGCTAAGCGCGCTACTGCCCGGTGGTGACTGTGTCTGCTTAGTTCGGCCTGGCAGGGTGAACCCAGGACGCGAACATGGAGCCATGGAAAGCAAGGCCCAAGAGGCAACAGCTCTCCCGCAGCTCTTCTTCCTTGACGCGACAGAAGCCTTGCTGAGGAAGCAGTGGCGAAGTGCTGTTTGCTCCAAACCAAAGCCTTTGCGAAAGCACAGCGTCCCCAAGAAATGTTTTGGGGCCTGCTTCTGCGTGCCTGAGCCCAGTCTCGCGGTGAGAGAAACCCGCATACAGCGAAAGCCCCTTTGCCTGGGCATCTCCCCTAGGAAAGCAGAGCATTCGTTGGGAAATCAGAGTTGGGTTTGGGGAGGCTGCTGCTGCTTGCCTAAGCGAGTCTCCGCAGCATGTTGGAAGATACCCGCATGGAGCGAAATCCTCTTTGCCCTAGCATCCTTTCTGCCTGAGAGAGAAGCATGGTTGCTCACTTCTGTCACCGCGCTCACCAGGAGCAAGTGTGGGGAAGGCACAGCACGCCGCCCCCGGGGAAGAGAAGAAGCCCTTGGCCTTGGGGTCGGGAAACGCTCGGGAACAGGATAGCCTGCCGCGGCACGAAATGCAGGCCGGTGGCCAGACATGTGTCACCCGCTCCCTGTGCGGAGAGATGGAAGCCTGGCTGCTAAGGAGACATGAGGGGACGACTAGGGCAGGGGCGCGTGCTCCACTCTGAGGAAGGAGTGTGGGCAGAAGGCAGGCCTGTCCTGTGCCTCTGTTACCAAGGGGACAGCATCTCCTTGGCCACCTGTCCCATGGGCAGACTTGGGCTTGCCACCAGATGCCATACCCGGAACTCGCAGAAACAACCCCATGGAGAAACGTGCAGTCAATGCCGTCTTCCACCAAGATGTGGCAGCATTGTGGGTGACAGGGGGTGCAGCGGGGAAGGAGTGGAGACAGTCCCCCACAGTTCCCCATCCCAGTGCCCGGGCCGTGTGCAGGGATCCTGTCGCCTCCTCTCTCCTGTGGTGAAGGCACTGGCCTTGACCCCGAGTCTGCCCGAGCGCCGGAGCAAAAGACAAAGCCTTACCTAGGCCAGGAGATGGAATTAGGCATAGAGTGCCATGGTAGGCCACGCACGCTGCTGCAGGGTTGTGACTGTGTCTGCCTAGTTCGGCTTAGCAAGGTGAACCCCGGGCGCGAACTTGGAGCCCGGGAAAGCAAGGCCCAAGAGGCACCAGCTCTCCAGCGGCTCTTCTTCCCTGCTGCGAAAGAGCGAACGACCACAGCCTTGCTGAGGAAGCAGCAGCGAAGTGCGGTTCGCGCCAAGCTGAAAACCTCTGCGAAAGCATGGCAGTCGCTGGGAAATCAGAGTCGGTTCTGTGGGCTGCTTTTGTTGCTTGCCTTAGCCTAGTATTCGCAGCACGCTGGGAGAAACCCGCATAGAGCGAAAGCCTCTTTGCCGGGGCATCCCCTCTGGGAAAGCACAGCATTCTTTGGGAAATCAGAGTCGGGTCTGTGGGATGCTGCCCGCTGCTTGCCGGAGCTAGTCTCCACAGCACGGTGGAATAAACCCGAATGGAGCGAAATCCTCTTTGCCTGGGCATCCGCTCTGCCTAAGAGAGAAGCGCGGTGGTGCCTGTGGAAAGAGCCTTAAGAAAAGGGACACATCTGTCACTGCAGAGCGAAGGAAGCCTGGCTGCTAAGGAGACACGAGGGGATGATTAGGGCAGGGGAAAGGGCTCCACTCTGAGGAAGCAGTCTGGGCAGAAAGCATGTCTGTCCTGAGCCTTTGGGCCCAAGGAGACAGCAGCTCCTTGGCCACCTGACCGTGGTGGAGCCATGGGCTGCCACCAGGCGCCTACCCTAAACTCGAGAAACAACTCCCAGAAAGACCTGGCCATCAGATGCCGTCTTCCTCCAGGATGTAGAAGCTTGGAGGAGGCATGGGGTTTAAGAGGAAGGAGTGGGGACACTCCCCCAAAGCTCCCTATTCAATGCACGGGCGGTGTGCAGGGATCCTGTCACCTCTCCTTTCCTGTGGGTGAAGCACAGGTCTAGTCCGCGAGTCGGCCTGAGCGCCAGAGTAAAAGGCCAAGCGATGCCTACACCGGGAGATGGTAGTGTGCATAGAGTGCCATCCTAGGCTAAGCGTGCTACGGCACAGTTGTGACTGTGTCTGCTTACTTTAGCCTGGCAGGGTGAACCCAGGACGCGAACATGGAGCCCGGGAAATGAGGCCCAAGAGGCACCAGCTCTCCCGCAGCTCTTCTTCCCTGACGCGACTGAAGCCTTGCTGAGGAAGCAGCGGCGAAGTGCTGTTCGCTCCAAACCAAAGCCTCTGCGAAAGCACAGCATTCGCTGAGAAATGTTGTGCGGGCTGCAGCTGCTTGCCTGAGCCCAGTCTCGCGGTGGGAGAAACCCGCATACAGCGAAAGCCTCTTTGCCTGGGCATCTCCCTTACGAAAGAACAGCATTCGTTGGGAAGTCAGAGTTGGGTTTGGGGATGCTGCTGCTGCTTGCCTGAGTGAGTCTCGGCAACATGGTGGAAGATACCCGCATGGAGCAAAATCCTCTTTGCCCTAGCATCCCCTCTGCCTGAGAGAGAAGCATGGTTGCACACGTCTGTCACCGCGCTCCCCAGGAGCAATTTTGGGGAACGCACAGCACGCCGCCCCCGGGGAAGAGAAGGGTCCCTTGGCCTTGGGGTCTGGAAACGCTCGGGAAGCAGAATAGCCAGCCGAGGCACGAACAGCAGGCCATGAGAACACAAGTGTCCTCTGCTCCCTGTGCGGAGAGATTGAAGCCTGACTGCTAAGGAGACATGTGGGGACGACAAGGGCATGGGTGCGTGCTCCACTCTGAGGAAGGAGTCTGGGCAGAAGGCAGGCCTGTCCTGTGCCTCTGGTCCCAAGGGGAAAGCATCTCCTTGGCCACCAGTCCCAAGGGCAGACTTGGGCTTGCCACCAGGTGCCATACCCGGAACTCGCAGAAACAACCCCATGGAGAAACGTGCAGTCAGATACCGTCTTCCACCAAGATATGGCAGCATTGTGGGTGGCAGGGGGTGTGCCGGGGAAAGAGTGGAGGCAGTCCCCACCGTTCCCCATCCCAGTGCTCGGGCCCTGTGCAGGGATCCTGTCGCCTCTTCTCTCCTGTGGTGAAGGCACTGGCCTTGACCCCGAGTCTGCCCGAGCGCCGGAGCAAAAGGCAAAGCCTTACCTACGCCAGGAGATGGTAATAGACATAGAGTGCTATGCTAGGCCACGCACGCTGCTGCAGGGTTGTGACTGTGTCTGCTTAGTTCGGCTTAGCAAGGTGAACCCCGGGCGCGAACTTGGAGCCCGGGAAAGCAAGGCCCAAGAGGCACCAGCTCTCCAGCGGCTCTTCTTTCCTGCCGCGACAGAGCGAACGACCACAGCCTTGCTGGGGAAGCAGCAGCGAAGTGCGGTTCGCGCCAAGCTGAAAACCTCTGGGAAAGCATAGCAGTCGCTGGGAAACAAGAGTCGGTTTTGTGGGCTGCTTTTGTTGCTTGCCTTAGCCTAGTATTCGCAGCACGATGGGAGAAACCCGCATAGAGCGAAAGCCTCTTTGCCGGGGCATCCCCTCTGGGAAAGCACAGCATTCTTTGGGAAATCAGAGTCGGGTCTGTGGGATGCTGCCTGCTGCTTGCCGGAGCTAGTCTCCACAGCACGGTGGAATAAACCCGCATGGAGCGAAATCCTCTTTGCCTGGGCATCCGCTCTGCCTGAGAGAGAAGCGCGGTGGTGCCTGTGGAAAGAGCCTTAAGGAAAGGGACACATCTGTCACTGCAGAGCGAAGGAAGCCTGGCTGCTAAGGAGACACGAGGGGAAGATTAGGGCAGGGGAAAGGGCTCCACTCTAAGGAAGGAGTCTGGGCAGAAAGCATGCCTGTCCTGAGCCTTTGGGCCCAAGGAGACAGCAGCTCCTTGGCCACCTGACCGTGGTGGAGCCATGGGCTTGCCACCAGGCGCCTACTCTGAACTCGAGAAACAAGTTCCAGAAAGATTTGGCCATCAGATGCCGTCTTCCTCCAGGATGTAGAAGCTTGGAGGAGGCACGGGGTTTAAGGGGAAGGAGTGGTGACAGTCACCCAAAGCTCCCTATTCAGTGCACGGGTGGTGTGCAGGGATCCTGTCACCTCTCCTATCCTGTGGGGAAAGCACAGGCCTAGTCCGCGAGTCGGCCTGAGCGCCAGAGTAAAAGGCCAAGCGATGCGTACACCGGGAGATGGTAGTGTGCATAGAGTGCCATCCTAGGCTAAGCGCGCTACTGCCCGGTGGTGACTGTGTCTGCTTAGTTCGGCCTGGCAGGGTGAACCCAGGACGCGAACATGGAGCCATGGAAAGCAAGGCCCAAGAGGCAACAGCTCTCCCGCAGCTCTTCTTCCTTGACGCGACAGAAGCCTTGCTGAGGAAGCAGTGGCGAAGTGCTGTTTGCTCCAAACCAAAGCCTTTGCGAAAGCACAGCGTCCCCAAGAAATGTTTTGGGGCCTGCTTCTGCGTGCCTGAGCCCAGTCTCGCGGTGAGAGAAACCCGCATACAGCGAAAGCCCCTTTGCCTGGGCATCTCCCCTAGGAAAGCAGAGCATTCGTTGGGAAATCAGAGTTGGGTTTGGGGAGGCTGCTGCTGCTTGCCTAAGCGAGTCTCCGCAGCATGTTGGAAGATACCCGCATGGAGCGAAATCCTCTTTGCCCTAGCATCCTTTCTGCCTGAGAGAGAAGCATGGTTGCTCACTTCTGTCACCGCGCTCCCCAGGAGCAAGTGTGGGGAAGGCACAGCACGCCGCCCCCGGGGAAGAGAAGAAGCCCTTGGCCTTGGGGTCGGGAAACGCTCGGGAACAGGATAGCCTGCCGCGGCACGAAATGCAGGCCGGTGGCCAGACATGTGTCACCCGCTCCCTGTGCGGAGAGATGGAAGCCTGGCTGCTAAGGAGACATGAGGGGACGACTAGGGCAGGGGCGCGTGCTCCACTCTGAGGAAGGAGTGTGGGCAGAAGGCAGGCCTGTCCTGTGCCTCTGTTACCAAGGGGACAGCATCTCCTTGGCCACCTGTCCCATGGGCAGACTTGGGCTTGCCACCAGATGCCATACCCGGAACTCGCAGAAACAACCCCATGGAGAAACGTGCAGTCAATGCCGTCTTCCACCAAGATGTGGCAGCATTGTGGGTGACAGGGGGTGCAGCGGGGAAGGAGTGGAGACAGTCCCCCACAGTTCCCCATCCCAGTGCCCGGGCCGTGTGCAGGGATCCTGTCGCCTCCTCTCTCCTGTGGTGAAGGCACTGGCCTTGACCCCGAGTCTGCCCGAGCGCCGGAGCAAAAGGCAAAGCCTTACCTAGGCCAGGAGATGGAATTAGGCATAGAGTGCCATGCTAGGCCACGCACGCTGCTGCAGGGTTGTGACTGTGTCTGCCTAGTTCGGCTTAGCAAGGTGAACCCCGGGCGCGAACTTGGAGCCCGGGAAAGCAAGGCCCAAGAGGCACCAGCTCTCCCGCGGCTCTTCTTCCCTGCTGCGAAAGAGCGAACGACCACAGCCTTGCTGAGGAAGCAGCAGCGAAGTGCGGTTCGCGCCAAGCTGAAAACCTCTGCGAAAGCATGGCAGTCGCTGGGAAATCAGAGTCGGTTCTGTGGGCTGCTTTTGTTGCTTGCCTTAGCCTAGTATTCGCAGCACGATGGGAGAAACCCGCATAGAGCAAAAGCCTCTTTGCCGGGGCATCCCCTCTGGGAAAGCACAGCATTCTTTGGGAAATCAGAGTCGGGTCTGTGGGATGCTGCCTGCTGCTTGCCGGAGCTAGTCTCCACAGCACGGTGGAATAAACCCGCATGGAGCGAAATCCTCTTTGCCTGGGCATCCACTCTGCCTGAGAGAGAAGCGCGGTGGTGCCTGTGGAAAGAGCCTTAAGAAAAGGGACACATCTGTCACTGCAGATCGAAGGAAGCCTGGCTGCTAAGGAGACACGAGGGGATGATTAGGGCAGGGGAAAGGGCTCCACTCGGAGGAAGCAGTCTGGGCAGAAAGCATGTCTGTCCTGAGCCTTTGGGCCCAAGGAGACAGCAGCTCCTTGGCCACCTGACCGTGGTGGAGCCATGGGCTGCCACCAGGCGCCTACCCTAAACTCGAGAAACAACTCCCAGAAAGACCTGGCCATCAGATGCCGTCTTCCTCCAGGATGTAGAAGCTTGGAGGAGGCATGGGGTTTAAGAGGAAGGAGTGGGGACACTCCCCCAAAGCTCCCTATTCAATGCACGGGCGGTGTGCAGGGATCCTGTCACCTCTCCTTTCCTGTGGGTGAAGCACAGGTCTAGTCCGCGAGTCGGCCTGAGCGCCAGAGTAAAAGGCCAAGCGATGCCTACACCGGGAGATGGTAGTGTGCATAGAGTGCCATCCTAGGCTAAGCGTGCTACGGCACAGTTGTGACTGTGTCTGCTTACTTTAGCCTGGCAGGGTGAACCCAGGACGCGAACATGGAGCCCGGGAAATGAGGCCCAAGAGGCACCAGCTCTCCCGCAGCTCTTCTTCCCTGACGCGACTGAAGCCTTGCTGAGGAAGCAGCGGCGAAGTGCTGTTCGCTCCAAACCAAAGCCTCTGCGAAAGCACAGCATTCGCTGAGAAATGTTGTGCGGGCTGCAGCTGCTTGCCTGAGCCCAGTCTCGCGGTGGGAGAAACCCGCATACAGCGAAAGCCTCTTTGCCTGGGCATCTCCCTTACGAAAGAACAGCATTCGTTGGGAAATCAGAGTTGGGTTTGGGGATGCTGCTGCTGCTTGCCTGAGTGAGTCTCGGCAACATGGTGGAAGATACCCGCATGGAGCGAAATCCTCTTTGCCCTAGCATCCCCTCTGCCTGAGAGAGAAGCATGGTTGCACACGTCTGTCACCGCGCTCCCCAGGAGCAATTTTGGGGAACGCACAGCACGCCGCCCCCGGGGAAGAGAAGGGTCCCTTGGCCTTGGGGTCTGGAAACGCTCGGGAAGCAGAATAGCCAGCCGAGGCACGAACAGCAGGCCATGAGAACACAAGTGTCCTCTGCTCCCTGTGCGGAGAGATTGAAGCCTGACTGCTAAGGAGACATGAGGGGACGACAAGGGCATGGGTGCGTGCTCCACTCTGAGGAAGGAGTCTGGGCAGAAGGCAGGCCTGTCCTGTGCCTCTGGTCCCAAGGGGAAAGCATCTCCTTGGCCACCAGTCCCAAGGGCAGACTTGGGCTTGCCACCAGGTGCCATACCCGGAGTCGCAGAAACAACCCCATGGAGAAACGTGCAGTCAGATACCGTCTTCCACCAAGATATGGCAGCATTTGGGTGGCAGGGGGTGTGCCGGGGAAAGAGTGGAGGCAGTCCCCACCGTTCCCCATCCCAGTGCTCGGGCCCTGTGCAGGGATCCAGTCGCCTCTTCTCTCCTGTGGTGAAGGCACTGGCCTTGACCCCGAGTCTGCCCGAGCGCCGGAGCAAAAGGCAAAGCCTTACCTACGCCAGGAGATGGTAATAGACATAGAGTGCTATGCTAGGCCACACACGCTGCTGCAGGGTTGTGACTGTGTCTGCTTAGTTCGGCTTAGCAAGGTGAACCCCGGGCGCGAACTTGGAGCCCGGGAAAGCAAGGCCCAAGAGGCACCAGCTCTCCAGCGGCTCTTCTTTCCTGCCGCGACAGAGCGAACGACCACAGCCTTGCTGGGGAAGCAGCAGCGAAGTGCGGTTCGCGCCAAGCTGAAAACCTCTGGGAAAGCATAGCAGTCGCTGGGAAACAAGAGTCGGTTTTGTGGGCTGCTTTTGTTGCTTGCCTTAGCCTAGTATTCGCAGCACGATGGGAGAAACCCGCATAGAGCGAAAGCCTCTTTGCCGGGGCATCCCCTCTGGGAAAGCACAGCATTCTTTGGGAAATCAGAGTCGGGTCTGTGGGATGCTGCCTGCTGCTTGCCGGAGCTAGTCTCCACAGCACGGTGGAATAAACCCGCATGGAGCGAAATCCTCTTTGCCTGGGCATCCGCTCTGCCTGAGAGAGAAGCGCGGTGGTGCCTGTGGAAAGAGCCTTAAGGAAAGGGACACATCTGTCACTGCAGAGCGAAGGAAGCCTGGCTATTAAGGAGACACGAGGGGAAGATTAGGGCAGTGGAAAGGGCTCCACTCTAAGGAAGGAGTCTGGGCAGAAAGCATGCCTGTCCTGAGCCTTTGGGCCCAAGGAGACAGCAGCTCCTTGGCCACCTGACCGTGGTGGAGCCATGGGCTTGCCACCAGGCGCCTACTCTGAACTCGAGAAACAAGTTCCAGAAAGATTTGGCCATCAGATGCCGTCTTCCTCCAGGATGTAGAAGCTTGGAGGAGGCACGGGGTTTAAGGGGAAGGAGTGGTGACAGTCACCCAAAGCTCCCTATTCAGTGCACGGGTGGTGTGCAGGGATCCTGTCACCTCTCCTATCCTGTGGGGAAAGCACAGGCCTAGTCCACGAGTCGGCCTGAGCGCCAGAGTAAAAGGCCAAGCGATGCCTACACCGGGAGATGGTAGTGTGCATAGAGTGCCATCCTAGGCTAAGCGCGCTACTGCCCGGTGGTGACTGTGTCTGCTTAGTTCGGCCTGGCAGGGTGAACCCAGGACGCGAACATGGAGCCATGGAAAGCAAGGCCCAAGAGGCAACAGCTCTCCCGCAGCTCTTCTTCCTTGACGCGACAGAAGCCTTGCTGAGGAAGCAGTGGCGAAGTGCTGTTTGCTCCAAACCAAAGCCTTTGCGAAAGCACAGCGTCCCCAAGAAATGTTTTGGGGCCTGCTTCTGCGTGCCTGAGCCCAGTCTCGCGGTGAGAGAAACCCGCATACAGCGAAAGCCCCTTTGCCTGGGCATCTCCCCTAGGAAATCAGAGCATTCGTTGGCAAATCAGAGTTGGGTTTGGGGAGGCTGCTGCTGCTTGCCTAAGCGAGTCTCCGCAGCATGTTGGAAGATACCCGCATGGAGCGAAATCCTCTTTGCCCTAGCATCCTTTCTGCCTGAGAGAGAAGCATGGTTGCTCACTTCTGTCACCGCGCTCCCCAGGAGCAAGTGTGGGGAAGGCACAGCACGCCGCCCCCGGGGAAGAGAAGAAGCCCTTGGCCTTGGGGTCGGGAAACGCTCGGGAACAGGATAGCCTGCCGCGGCACGAAATGCAGGCCGGTGGCCAGACATGTGTCACCCGCTCCCTGTGCGGAGAGATGGAAGCCTGGCTGCTAAGGAGACATGAGGGGACGACTAGGGCAGGGGCGCGTGCTCCACTCTGAGGAAGGAATGTGGGCAGAAGGCAGGCCTGTCCTGTGCCTCTGTTACCAAGGGGACAGCATCTCCTTGGCCACCTGTCCCAAGGGCAGACTTGGGCTTGCCACCAGGTTCCATACCTGGAACTTACAGAAACAACCCCATGGAGAAACGGTCAGTCAGATGCCATCTTCCATCAAGATGTGGCAGCATTGTGGGTGACAGGGGGTTCGGCGGGGAAGGAGTGGAGACAGTCCCCCACAGTTCCCCATCCCAGTGCCCGGGCCGTGTGCAGGGATCCTGTCGCCTCCTCTCTCCTGTGGTGAAGGCACTGGCCTTGACCCCGAGTCTGCCCGAGCGCCGGAGCAAAAGGCAAAGCCTTACCTAGGCCAGGAGATGGAATTAGGCATAGAGTGCCATGCTAGGCCACGCACGCTGCTGCAGGGTTGTGACTGTGTCTGCCTAGTTCGGCTTAGCAAGGTGAACCCCGGGCCCGAACTTGGAGCCCGGGAAAGCAAGGCCCAAGAGGCACCAGCTCTCCCGCGGCTCTTCTTCCCTGCTGCGAAAGAGCGAACGACCACAGCCTTGCTGAGGAAGCAGCAGCGAAGTGCGGTTCGCGCCAAGCTGAAAACCTCTGCGAAAGCATGGCAGTCGCTGGGAAATCAGAGTCGGTTCTGTGGGCTGCTTTTGTTGCTTGCCTTAGCCTAGTATTCGCAGCACGATGGGAGAAACCCGCATAGAGCGAAAGCCTCTTTGCCGGGGCATCCCCTCTGGGAAAGCACAGCATTCTTTGGGAAATCAGAGTCGGGTCTGTGGGATGCTGCCCGCTGCTTGCCGGAGCTAGTCTCCACAGCACGGTGGAATAAACCCGCATGGATCGAAATCCTCTTTGCCTGGGCATCCGCTCTGCCCAAGAGAGAAGCGCGGTGGTGCCTGTGGAAAGAGCCTTAAGAAAAGGGACACATTTGTCACTGCAGAGCGAAGGAAGCCTGGCTGCTAAGGAGACACGAGGGGATGATTAGGGCCGGGGAAAGGGCTCCACTCTGAGGAAGCAGTCTGGGCAGAAAGCATGTCTGTCCTGAGCCTTTGGGCCCAAGGAGACAGCAGCTCCTTGGCCACCTGACCGTGGTGGAGCCATGGGCTGCCACCAGGCGCCTACCCTAAACTCGAGAAACAACTCCCAGAAAGACCTGGCCATCAGATGCCGTCTTCCTCCAGGATGTAGAAGCTTGGAGGAGGCATGGGGTTTAAGAGGAAGGAGTGGGGACACTCCCCCAAAGCTCCCTATTCAGTGCACGGGCGCTGTGCAGGGATCCTGTCACCTCTCCTTTCCTGTGGGTGAAGCACAGGTCTAGTCCGCGAGTCGGCCTGAGCGCCAGAGTAAAAGGCCAAGCGATGCCTACACCGGGAGATGGTAGTGTGCATAGAGTGCCATCCTAGGCTAAGCGTGCTACGGCACAGTTGTGACTGTGTCTGCTTACTTTAGCCTGGCAGGGTGAACCCAGGACGCGAACATGGAGCCCGGGAAATGAGGCCCAAGAGGCACCAGCTCTCCCGCAGCTCTTCTTCCCTGACGCGACTGAAGCCTTGCTGAGGAAGCAGCGGCGAAGTGCTGTTCGCTCCAAACCAAAGCCTCTGCGAAAGCACAGCATTCGCTGAGAAATGTTGTGCGGGCTGCAGCTGCTTGCCTGAGCCCAGTCTCGCGGTGGGAGAAACCCGCATACAGCGAAAGCCTCTTTGCCTGGGCATCTCCCTTACGAAAGAACAGCATTCGTTGGGAAGTCAGAGTTGGGTTTGGGGATGCTGCTGCTGCTTGCCTGAGTGAGTCTCGGCAACATGGTGGAAGATACCCGCATGGAGCAAAATCCTCTTTGCCCTAGCATCCCCTCTGCCTGAGAGAGAAGCATGGTTGCACACGTCTGTCACCGCGCACCCCAGGAGCAATTTTGGGGAACGCACAGCACGCCGCCCCCGGGGAAGAGAAGGGTCCCTTGGCCTTGGGGTCTGGAAACGCTCGGGAAGCAGAATAGCCAGCCGAGGCACGAACAGCAGGCCATGAGAACACAAGTGTCCTCTGCTCCCTGTGCGGAGAGATTGAAGCCTGACTGCTAAGGAGACATGTGGGGACGACAAGGGCATGGGTGCGTGCTCCACTCTGAGGAAGGAGTCTGGGCAGAAGGCAGGCCTGTCCTGTGCCTCTGGTCCCAAGGGGAAAGCATCTCCTTGGCCACCAGTCCCAAGGGCAGACTTGGGCTTGCCACCAGGTGCCATACCCGGAACTCGCAGAAACAACCCCATGGAGAAACGTGCAGTCAGATACCGTCTTCCACCAAGATATGGCAGCATTGTGGGTGGCAGGGGGTGTGCCGGGGAAAGAGTGGAGGCAGTCCCCACCGTTCCCCATCCCAGTGCTCGGGCCCTGTGCAGGGATCCTGTCGCCTCTTCTCTCCTGTGGTGAAGGCACTGGCCTTGACCCCGAGTCTGCCCGAGCGCCGGAGCAAAAGGCAAAGCCTTACCTACGCCAGGAGATGGTAATAGACATAGAGTGCTATGCTAGGCCACGCACGCTGCTGCAGGGTTGTGACTGTGTCTGCTTAGTTCGGCTTAGCAAGGTGAACCCCGGGCGCGAACTTGGAGCCCGGGAAAGCAAGGCCCAAGAGGCACCAGCTCTCCAGCGGCTCTTCTTTCCTGCCGCGACAGAGCGAACGACCACAGCCTTGCTGGGGAAGCAGCAGCGAAGTGCGGTTCGCGCCAAGCTGAAAACCTCTGGGAAAGCATAGCAGTCGCTGGGAAACAAGAGTCGGTTTAGTGGGCTGCTTTTGTTGCTTGCCTTAGCCTAGTATTCGCAGCACGATGGGAGAAACCCGCATAGAGCGAAAGCCTCTTTGCCGGGGCATCCCCTCTGGGAAAGCACAGCATTCTTTGGGAAATCAGAGTCGGGTCTGTGGGATGCTGCCTGCTGCTTGCCGGAGCTAGTCTCCACAGCACGGTGGAATAAACCCGCATGGAGCGAAATCCTCTTTGCCTGGACATCCGCTCTGCCTGAGAGAGAAGCGCGGTGGTGCCTGTGGAAAGAGCCTTAAGGAAAGGGACACATCTGTCACTGCAGAGCGAAGGAAGCCTGGCTACTAAGGAGACACGAGGGGAAGATTAGGGCAGTGGAAAGGGCTCCACTCTAAGGAAGGAGTCTGGGCAGAAAGCATGCCTGTCCTGAGCCTTTGGGCCCAAGGAGACAGCAGCTCCTTGGCCACCTGACCGTGGTGGAGCCATGGGCTTGCCACCAGGCGCCTACTCTGAACTCGAGAAACAAGTTCCAGAAAGATTTGGCCATCAGATGCCGTCTTCCTCCAGGATGTAGAAGCTTGGAGGAGGCACGGGGTTTAAGGGGAAGGAGTGGTGACAGTCACCCAAAGCTCCCTATTCAGTGCACGGGTGGTGTGCAGGGATCCTGTCACCTCCCTATCCTGTGGGGAAAGCACAGGCCTAGTCCACGAGTCGGCCTGAGCGCCAGAGTAAAAGGCCAAGCGATGCCTACACCGGGAGATGGTAGTGTGCATAGAGTGCCATCCTAGGCTAAGCGCGCTACTGCCCGGTGGTGACTGTGTCTGCTTAGTTCGGCCTGGCAGGGTGAACCCAGGACGCGAACATGGAGCCATGGAAAGCAAGGCCCAAGAGGCAACAGCTCTCCCGCAGCTCTTCTTCCTTGACGCGACAGAAGCCTTGCTGAGGAAGCAGTGGCGAAGTGCTGTTTGCTCCAAACCAAAGCCTTTGCGAAAGCACAGCGTCCCCAAGAAATGTTTTGGGGCCTGCTTCTGCGTGCCTGAGCCCAGTCTCGCGGTGAGAGAAACCCGCATACAGCGAAAGCCCCTTTGCCTGGGCATCTCCCCTAGGAAAGCAGAGCATTCGTTGGGAAATCAGAGTTGGGTTTGGGGAGGCTGCTGCTGCTTGGCTAAGCGAGTCTCCGCAGCATGTAGGAAGATACCCGCATGGAGCGAAATCCTCTTTGCCCTAGCATCCTTTCTGCCTGAGAGAGAAGCATGGTTGCTCACTTCTGTCACCGCGCTCCCCAGGAGCAAGTGTGGGGAAGGCACAGCACGCCGCCCCCGGGGAAGAGAAGAAGCCCTTGGCCTTGGGGTCGGGAAACGCTCGGGAACAGGATAGCCTGCCGCGGCACGAAATGCAGGCCGGTGGCCAGACATGTGTCACCCGCTCCCTGTGCGGAGAGATGGAAGCCTGGCTGCTAAGGAGACATGAGGGGACGACTAGGGCAGGGGCGCGTGCTCCACTCTGAGGAAGGAATGTGGGCAGAAGGCAGGCCTGTCCTGTGCCTCTGTTACCAAGGGGACAGCATCTCCTTGGCCACCTGTCCCAAGGGCAGACTTGGGCTTGCCACCAGGTTCCATACCTGGAACTTACAGAAACAACCCCATGGAGAAACGGTCAGTCAGATACCGTCTTCCATCAAGATGTGGCAGCATTGTGGGTGACAGGGGGTTCGGCGGGGAAGGAGTGGAGACAGTCCCCCACAGTTCCCCATCCCAGTGCCCGGGCCGTGTGCAGGGATCCTGTCGCCTCCTCTCTCCTGTGGTGAAGGCACTGGCCTTGACCCCGAGTCTGCCCGAGCGCCGGAGCAAAAGGCAAAGCCTTACCTAGGCCAGGAGATGGAATTAGGCATAGAGTGCCATGCTAGGCCACGCACGCTGCTGCAGGGTTGTGACTGTGTCTGCCTAGTTCGGCTTAGCAAGGTGAACCCCGGGCGCGAACTTGGAGCCCGGGAAAGCAAGGCCCAAGAGGCACCAGCTCTCCCGCGGCTCTTCTTCCCTGCTGCGAAAGAGCGAACGACCACAGCCTTGCTGAGGAAGCAGCAGCGAAGTGCGGTTCGCGCCAAGCTGAAAACCTCTGCGAAAGCATGGCAGTCGCTGGGAAATCAGAGTCGGTTCTGTGGGCTGCTTTTGTTGCTTGCCTTAGCCTAGTATTCGCAGCACGATGGGAGAAACCCGCATAGAGCGAAAGCCTCTTTGCCGGGGCATCCCCTCTGGGAAAGCACAGCATTCTTTGGGAAATCAGAGTCGGGTCTGTGGGATGCTGCCCGCTCCTTGCCGGAGCTAGTCTCCACAGCACGGTGGAATAAACCCGCATGGATCGAAATCCTCTTTGCCTGGGCATCCGCTCTGCCCAAGAGAGAAGCGCGGTGGTGCCTGTGGAAAGAGCCTTAAGAAAAGGGACACATTTGTCACTGCAGAGCGAAGGAAGCCTGGCTGCTAAGGAGACACGAGGGGATGATTAGGGCAGGGGAAAGGGCTCCACTCTGAGGAAGCAGTCTGGGCAGAAAGCATGTCTGTCCTGAGCCTTTGGGCCCAAGGAGACAGCAGCTCCTTGGCCACCTGACCGTGGTGGAGCCATGGGCTGCCACCAGGCGCCTACCCTAAACTCGAGAAACAACTCCCAGAAAGACCTGGCCATCAGATGCCGTCTTCCTCCAGGATGTAGAAGCTTGGAGGAGGCATGGGGTTTAAGAGGAAGGAGTGGGGACACTCCCCCAAAGCTCCCTATTCAGTGCACGGGCGCTGTGCAGGGATCCTGTCACCTCTCCTTTCCTGTGGGTGAAGCACAGGTCTAGTCCGCGAGTCGGCCTGAGCGCCAGAGTAAAAGGCCAAGCGATGCCTACACCGGGAGATGGTAGTGTGCATAGAGTGCCATCCTAGGCTAAGCGTGCTACGGCACAGTTGTGACTGTGTCTGCTTACATTAGCCTGGCAGGGTGAACCCAGGACGCGAACATGGAGCCCGGGAAATGAGGCCCAAGAGGCACCAGCTCTCCCGCAGCTCTTCTTCCCTGACGCGACTGAAGCCTTGCTGAGGAAGCAGCGGCGAAGTGCTGTTCGCTCCAAACCAAAGCCTCTGCGAAAGCACAGCATTCGCTGAGAAATGTTGTGCGGGCTGCAGCTGCTTGCCTGAGCCCAGTCTCGCGGTGGGAGAAACCCGCATACAGCGAAAGCCTCTTTGCCTGGGCATCTCCCTTACGAAAGAACAGCATTCGTTGGGAAGTCAGAGTTGGGTTTGGGGATGCTGCTGCTGCTTGCCTGAGTGAGTCTCGGCAACATGGTGGAAGATACCCGCATGGAGCAAAATCCTCTTTGCCCTAGCATCCCCTCTGCCTGAGAGAGAAGCATGGTTGCACACGTCTGTCACCGCGCACCCCAGGAGCAATTTTGGGGAACGCACAGCACGCCGTTCCCGGGGAAGAGAAGGGTCCCTTGGCCTTGGGGTCTGGAAACGCTCGGGAAGCAGAATAGCCAGCCGAGGCACGAACAGCAGGCCATGAGAACACAAGTGTCCTCTGCTCCCTGTGCGGAGAGATTGAAGCCTGACTGCTAAGGAGACATGTGGGGACGACAAGGGCATGGGTGCGTGCTCCACTCTGAGGAAGGAGTCTGGGCAGAAGGCAGGCCTGTCCTGTGCCTCTGGTCCCAAGGGGAAAGCATCTCCTTGGCCACCAGTCCCAAGGGCAGACTTGGGCTTGCCACCAGGTGCCATACCCGGAACTCGCAGAAACAACCCCATGGAGAAACGTGCAGTCAGATACCGTCTTCCACCAAGATATGGCAGCATTGTGGGTGGCAGGGGGTGTGCCGGGGAAAGAGTGGAGGCAGTCCCCACCGTTCCCCATCCCAGTGCTCGGGCCCTGTGCAGGGATCCTGTCGCCTCTTCTCTCCTGTGGTGAAGGCACTGGCCTTGACCCCGAGTCTGCCCGAGCGCCGGAGCAAAAGGCAAAGCCTTACCTAGGCCAGGAGATGGAATTAGGCATAGAGTGCCATGCTAGGCCACGCACGCTGCTGCAGGGTTGTGACTGTGTCTGCCTAGTTCGGCTTAGCAAGGTGAACCCCGGGCGCGAACTTGGAGCCCGGGAAAGCAAGGCCCAAGAGGCACCAGCTCTCCCGCGGCTCTTCTTCCCTGCTGCGAAAGAGCGAACGACCACAGCCTTGCTGAGGAAGCAGCAGCGAAGTGCGGTTCGCGCCAAGCTGAAAACCTCTGCGAAAGCATGGCAGTCGCTGGGAAATCAGAGTCGGTTCTGTGGGCTGCTTTTGTTGCTTGCCTTAGCCTAGTATTCGCAGCACGATGGGAGAAACCCGCATAGAGCGAAAGCCTCTTTGCCGGGGCATCCCCTCTGGGAAAGCACAGCATTCTTTGGGAAATCAGAGTCGGGTCTGTGGGATGCTGCCCGCTGCTTGCCGGAGCTAGTCTCCACAGCACGGTGGAATAAACCCGCATGGATCGAAATCCTCTTTGCCTGGGCATCCGCTCTGCCCAAGAGAGAAGCGCGGTGGTGCCTGTGGAAAGAGCCTTAAGAAAAGGGACACATTTGTCACTGCAGAGCGAAGGAAGCCTGGCTGCTAAGGAGACACGAGGGGATGATTAGGGCAGGGGAAAGGGCTCCACTCTGAGGAAGCAGTCTGGGCAGAAAGCATGTCTGTCCTGAGCCTTTGGGCCCAAGGAGACAGCAGCTCCTTGGCCACCTGACCGTGGTGGAGCCATGGGCTGCCACCAGGCGCCTACCCTAAACTCGAGAAACAACTCCCAGAAAGACCTGGCCATCAGATGCCGTCTTCCTCCAGGATGTAGAAGCTTGGAGGAGGCATGGGGTTTAAGAGGAAGGAGTGGGGACACTCCCCCAAAGCTCCCTATTCAGTGCACGGGCGCTGTGCAGGGATCCTGTCACCTCTCCTTTCCTGTGGGTGAAGCACAGGTCTAGTCCGCGAGTCGGCCTGAGCGCCAGAGTAAAAGGCCAAGCGATGCCTACACCGGGAGATGGTAGTGTGCATAGAGTGCCATCCTAGGCTAAGCGTGCTACGGCACAGTTGTGACTGTGTCTGCTTACATTAGCCTGGCAGGGTGAACCCAGGACGCGAACATGGAGCCCGGGAAATGAGGCCCAAGAGGCACCAGCTCTCCCGCAGCTCTTCTTCCCTGACGCGACTGAAGCCTTGCTGAGGAAGCAGCGGCGAAGTGCTGTTCGCTCCAAACCAAAGCCTCTGCGAAAGCACAGCATTCGCTGAGAAATGTTGTGCGGGCTGCAGCTGCTTGCCTGAGCCCAGTCTCGCGGTGGGAGAAACCCGCATACAGCGAAAGCCTCTTTGCCTGGGCATCTCCCTTACGAAAGAACAGCATTCGTTGGGAAGTCAGAGTTGGGTTTGGGGATGCTGCTGCTGCTTGCCTGAGTGAGTCTCGGCAACATGGTGGAAGATACCCGCATGGAGCAAAATCCTCTTTGCCCTAGCATCCCCTCTGCCTGAGAGAGAAGCATGGTTGCACACGTCTGTCACCGCGCACCCCAGGAGCAATTTTGGGGAACGCACAGCACGCCGTTCCCGGGGAAGAGAAGGGTCCCTTGGCCTTGGGGTCTGGAAACGCTCGGGAAGCAGAATAGCCAGCCGAGGCACGAACAGCAGGCCATGAGAACACAAGTGTCCTCTGCTCCCTGTGCGGAGAGATTGAAGCCTGACTGCTAAGGAGACATGTGGGGACGACAAGGGCATGGGTGCGTGCTCCACTCTGAGGAAGGAGTCTGGGCAGAAGGCAGGCCTGTCCTGTGCCTCTGGTCCCAAGGGGAAAGCATCTCCTTGGCCACCAGTCCCAAGGGCAGACTTGGGCTTGCCACCAGGTGCCATACCCGGAACTCGCAGAAACAACCCCATGGAGAAACGTGCAGTCAGATACCGTCTTCCACCAAGATATGGCAGCATTGTGGGTGGCAGGGGGTGTGCCGGGGAAAGAGTGGAGGCAGTCCCCACCGTTCCCCATCCCAGTGCTCGGGCCCTGTGCAGGGATCCTGTCGCCTCTTCTCTCCTGTGGTGAAGGCACTGGCCTTGACCCCGAGTCTGCCCGAGCGCCGGAGCAAAAGGCAAAGCCTTACCTAGGCCAGGAGATGGAATTAGGCATAGAGTGCCATGCTAGGCCACGCACGCTGCTGCAGGGTTGTGACTGTGTCTGCCTAGTTCGGCTTAGCAAGGTGAACCCCGGGCGCGAACTTGGAGCCCGGGAAAGCAAGGCCCAAGAGGCACCAGCTCTCCCGCGGCTCTTCTTCCCTGCTGCGAAAGAGCGAACGACCACAGCCTTGCTGAGGAAGCAGCAGCGAAGTGCGGTTCGCGCCAAGCTGAAAACCTCTGCGAAAGCATGGCAGTCGCTGGGAAATCAGAGTCGGTTCTGTGGGCTGCTTTTGTTGCTTGCCTTAGCCTAGTATTCGCAGCACGATGGGAGAAACCCGCATAGAGCGAAAGCCTCTTTGCCGGGGCATCCCCTCTGGGAAAGCACAGCATTCTTTGGGAAATCAGAGTCGGGTCTGTGGGATGCTGCCCGCTGCTTGCCGGAGCTAGTCTCCACAGCACGGTGGAATAAACCCGCATGGAGCGAAATCCTCTTTGCCTGGGCATCCGCTCTGCCTAAGAGAGAAGCGCGGTGGTGCCTGTGGAAAGAGCCTTAAGAAAAGGGACACATCTGTCACTGCAGAGCGAAGGAAGCCTGGCTGCTAAGGAGACACGAGGGGATGATTAGGGCAGGGGAAAGGGCTCCACTCTGAGGAAGCAGTCTGGGCAGAAAGCATGTCTGTCCTGAGCCTTTGGGCCCAAGGAGACAGCAGCTCCTTGGCCACCTGACCGTGGTGGAGCCATGGGCTGCCACCAGGCGCCTACCCTAAACTCGAGAAACAACTCCCAGAAAGACCTGGCCATCAGATGCCGTCTTCCTCCAGGATGTAGAAGCTTGGAGGAGGCATGGGGTTTAAGAGGAAGGAGTGGGGACACTCCCCCAAAGCTCCCTATTCAGTGCACGGGCGCTGTGCAGGGATCCTGTCACCTCTCCTTTCCTGTGGGTGAAGCACAGGTCTAGTCCGCGAGTCGGCCTGAGCGCCAGAGTAAAAGGCCAAGCGATGCCTACACCGGGAGATGGTAGTGTGCATAGAGTGCCATCCTAGGCTAAGCGTGCTACGGCACAGTTGTGACTGTGTCTGCTTACTTTAGCCTGGCAGGGTGAACCCAGGACGCGAACATGGAGCCCGGGAAATGAGGCCCAAGAGGCACCAGCTCTCCCGCAGCTCTTCTTCCCTGACGCGACTGAAGCCTTGCTGAGGAAGCAGCGGCGAAGTGCTGTTCGCTCCAAACCAAAGCCTCTGCGAAAGCACAGCATTCGCTGAGAAATGTTGTGCGGGCTGCAGCTGCTTGCCTGAGCCCAGTCTCGCGGTGGGAGAAACCCGCATACAGCGAAAGCCTCTTTGCCTGGGCATCTCCCTTACGAAAGAACAGCATTCGTTGGGAAGTCAGAGTTGGGTTTGGGGATGCTGCTGCTGCTTGCCTGAGTGAGTCTCGGCAACATGGTGGAAGATACCCGCATGGAGCAAAATCCTCTTTGCCCTAGCATCCCCTCTGCCTGAGAGAGAAGCATGGTTGCACACGTCTGTCACCGCGCACCCCAGGAGCAATTTTGGGGAACGCACAGCACGCCGCCCCCGGGGAAGAGAAGGGTCCCTTGGCCTTGGGGTCTGGAAACGCTCGGGAAGCAGAATAGCCAGCCGAGGCACGAACAGCAGGCCATGAGAACACAAGTGTCCTCTGCTCCCTGTGCGGAGAGATTGAAGCCTGACTGCTAAGGAGACATGTGGGGACGACAAGGGCATGGGTGCGTGCTCCACTCTGAGGAAGGAGTCTGGGCAGAAGGCAGGCCTGTCCTGTGCCTCTGGTCCCAAGGGGAAAGCATCTCCTTGGCCACCAGTCCCAAGGGCAGACTTGGGCTTGCCACCAGGTGCCATACCCGGAACTCGCAGAAACAACCCCATGGAGAAACGTGCAGTCAGATACCGTCTTCCACCAAGATATGGCAGCATTGTGGGTGGCAGGGGGTGTGCCGGGGAAAGAGTGGAGGCAGTCCCCACCGTTCCCCATCCCAGTGCTCGGGCCCTGTGCAGGGATCCTGTCGCCTCTTCTCTCCTGTGGTGAAGGCACTGGCCTTGACCCCGAGTCTGCCCGAGCGCCGGAGCAAAAGGCAAAGCCTTACCTACGCCAGGAGATGGTAATAGACATAGAGTGCTATGCTAGGCCACGCACGCTGCTGCAGGGTTGTGACTGTGTCTGCTTAGTTCGGCTTAGCAAGGTGAACCCCGGGCGCGAACTTGGAGCCCGGGAAAGCAAGGCCCAAGAGGCACCAGCTCTCCAGCGGCTCTTCTTTCCTGCCGCGACAGAGCGAACGACCACAGCCTTGCTGGGGAAGCAGCAGCGAAGTGCGGTTCGCGCCAAGCTGAAAACCTCTGGGAAAGCATAGCAGTCGCTGGGAAACAAGAGTCGGTTTTGTGGGCTGCTTTTGTTGCTTGCCTTAGCCTAGTATTCGCAGCACGATGGGAGAAACCCGCATAGAGCGAAAGCCTCTTTGCCGGGGCATCCCCTCTGGGAAAGCACAGCATTCTTTGGGAAATCAGAGTCGGGTCTGTGGGATGCTGCCTGCTGCTTGCCGGAGCTAGTCTCCACAGCACGGTGGAATAAACCCGCATGGAGCGAAATCCTCTTTGCCTGGGCATCCGCTCTGCCTGAGAGAGAAGCGCGGTGGTGCCTGTGGAAAGAGCCTTAAGGAAAGGGACACATCTGTCACTGCAGAGCGAAGGAAGCCTGGCTGCTAAGGAGACACGAGGGGAAGATTAGGGCAGTGGAAAGGGCTCCACTCTAAGGAAGGAGTCTGGGCAGAAAGCATGCCTGTCCTGAGCCTTTGGGCCCAAGGAGACAGCAGCTCCTTGGCCACCTGACCGTGGTGGAGCCATGGGCTTGCCACCAGGCGCCTACTCTGAACTCGAGAAACAAGTTCCAGAAAGATTTGGCCATCAGATGCCGTCTTCCTCCAGGATGTAGAAGCTTGGAGGAGGCACGGGGTTTAAGGGGAAGGAGTGGTGACAGTCACCCAAAGCTCCCTATTCAGTGCACGGGTGGTGTGCAGGGATCCTGTCACCTCCCTATCCTGTGGGGAAAGCACAGGCCTAGTCCACGAGTCGGCCTGAGCGCCAGAGTAAAAGGCCAAGCGATGCCTACACCGGGAGATGGTAGTGTGCATAGAGTGCCATCCTAGGCTAAGCGCGCTACTGCCCGGTGGTGACTGTGTCTGCTTAGTTCGGCCTGGCAGGGTGAACCCAGGACGCGAACATGGAGCCATGGAAAGCAAGGCCCAAGAGGCAACAGCTCTCCCGCAGCTCTTCTTCCTTGACGCGACAGAAGCCTTGCTGAGGAAGCAGTGGCGAAGTGCTGTTTGCTCCAAACCAAAGCCTTTGCGAAAGCACAGCGTCCCCAAGAAATGTTTTGGGGCCTGCTTCTGCGTGCCTGAGCCCAGTCTCGCGGTGAGAGAAACCCGCATACAGCGAAAGCCCCTTTGCCTGGGCATCTCCCCTAGGAAAGCAGAGCATTCGTTGGGAAATCAGAGTTGGGTTTGGGGAGGCTGCTGCTGCTTGCCTAAGCGAGTCTCCGCAGCATGTAGGAAGATACCCGCATGGAGCGAAATCCTCTTTGCCCTAGCATCCTTTCTGCCTGAGAGAGAAGCATGGTTGCTCACTTCTGTCACCGCGCTCCCCAGGAGCAAGTGTGGGGAAGGCACAGCACGCCGCCCCCGGGGAAGAGAAGAAGCCCTTGGCCTTGGGGTCGGGAAACGCTCGGGAACAGGATAGCCTGCCGCGGCACGAAATGCAGGCCGGTGGCCAGACATGTGTCACCCGCTCCCTGTGCGGAGAGATGGAAGCCTGGCTGCTAAGGAGACATGAGGGGACGACTAGGGCAGGGGCGCGTGCTCCACTCTGAGGAAGGAATGTGGGCAGAAGGCAGGCCTGTCCTGTGCCTCTGTTACCAAGGGGACAGCATCTCCTTGGCCACCTGTCCCAAGGGCAGACTTGGGCTTGCCACCAGGTTCCATACCTGGAACTTACAGAAACAACCCCATGGAGAAACGGTCAGTCAGATACCGTCTTCCATCAAGATGTGGCAGCATTGTGGGTGACAGGGGGTTCGGCGGGGAAGGAGTGGAGACAGTCCCCCACAGTTCCCCATCCCAGTGCCCGGGCCATGTGCAGGGATCCTGTCGCCTCCTCTCTCCTGTGGTGAAGGCACTGGCCTTGACCCCGAGTCTGCCCGAGCGCCGGAGCAAAAGGCAAAGCCTTACCTAGGCCAGGAGATGGAATTAGGCATAGAGTGCCATGCTAGGCCACGCACGCTGCTGCAGGGTTGTGACTGTGTCTGCCTAGTTCGGCTTAGCAAGGTGAACCCCGGGCGCGAACTTGGAGCCCGGGAAAGCAAGGCCCAAGAGGCACCAGCTCTCCCGCGGCTCTTCTTCCCTGCTGCGAAAGAGCGAACGACCACAGCCTTGCTGAGGAAGCAGCAGCGAAGTGCGGTTCGCGCCAAGCTGAAAACCTCTGCGAAAGCATGGCAGTCGCTGGGAAATCAGAGTCGGTTCTGTGGGCTGCTTTTGTTGCTTGCCTTAGCCTAGTATTCGCAGCACGATGGGAGAAACCCGCATAGAGCGAAAGCCTCTTTGCCGGGGCATCCCCTCTGGGAAAGCACAGCATTCTTTGGGAAATCAGAGTCGGGTCTGTGGGATGCTGCCCGCTGCTTGCCGGAGCTAGTCTCCACAGCACGGTGGAATAAACCCGCATGGATCGAAATCCTCTTTGCCTGGGCATCCGCTCTGCCCAAGAGAGAAGCGCGGTGGTGCCTGTGGAAAGAGCCTTAAGAAAAGGGACACATCTGTCACTGCAGAGCGAAGGAAGCCTGGCTGCTAAGGAGACACGAGGGGATGATTAGGGC
Source organism: Mustela nivalis (assembly GCF_964662115.1). NCBI lineage: Eukaryota > Metazoa > Chordata > Mammalia > Carnivora > Mustelidae > Mustela > Mustela nivalis. The sequence goes on from NW_028135622.1 coordinate 37,045, forward strand.
AGGGGAAAGGGCTCCACTCTGAGGAAGCAGTCTGGGCAGAAAGCATGTCTGTCCTGAGCCTTTGGGCCCAAGGAGACAGCAGCTCCTTGGCCACCTGACCGTGGTGGAGCCATGGGCTGCCACCAGGCGCCTACCCTAAACTCGAGAAACAACTCCCAGAAAGACCTGGCCATCAGATGCCGTCTTCCTCCAGGATGTAGAAGCTTGGAGGAGGCATGGGGTTTAAGAGGAAGGAGTGGGGACACTCCCCCAAAGCTCCCTATTCAGTGCACGGGCGCTGTGCAGGGATCCTGTCACCTCTCCTTTCCTGTGGGTGAAGCACAGGTCTAGTCCGCGAGTCGGCCTGAGCGCCAGAGTAAAAGGCCAAGCGATGCCTACACCGGGAGATGGTAGTGTGCATAGAGTGCCATCCTAGGCTAAGCGTGCTACGGCACAGTTGTGACTGTGTCTGCTTACTTTAGCCTGGCAGGGTGAACCCAGGACGCGAACATGGAGCCCGGGAAATGAGGCCCAAGAGGCACCAGCTCTCCCGCAGCTCTTCTTCCCTGACGCGACTGAAGCCTTGCTGAGGAAGCAGCGGCGAAGTGCTGTTCGCTCCAAACCAAAGCCTCTGCGAAAGCACAGCATTCGCTGAGAAATGTTGTGCGGGCTGCAGCTGCTTGCCTGAGCCCAGTCTCGCGGTGGGAGAAACCCGCATACAGCGAAAGCCTCTTTGCCTGGGTATCTCCCTTACGAAAGAACAGCATTCGTTGGGAAGTCAGAGTTGGGTTTGGGGATGCTGCTGCTGCTTGCCTGAGTGAGTCTCGGCAACATGGTGGAAGATACCCGCATGGAGCAAAATCCTCTTTGCCCTAGCATCCCCTCTGCCTGAGAGAGAAGCATGGTTGCACACGTCTGTCACCGCGCACCCCAGGAGCAATTTTGGGGAACGCACAGCACGCCGTTCCCGGGGAAGAGAAGGGTCCCTTGGCCTTGGGGTCTGGAAACGCTCGGGAAGCAGAATAGCCAGCCGAGGCACGAACAGCAGGCCATGAGAACACAAGTGTCCTCTGCTCCCTGTGCGGAGAGATTGAAGCCTGACTGCTAAGGAGACATGTGGGGACGACAAGGGCATGGGTGCGTGCTCCACTCTGAGGAAGGAGTCTGGGCAGAAGGCAGGCCTGTCCTGTGCCTCTGGTCCCAAGGGGAAAGCATCTCCTTGGCCACCAGTCCCAAGGGCAGACTTGGGCTTGCCACCAGGTGCCATACCCGGAACTCGCAGAAACAACCCCATGGAGAAACGTGCAGTCAGATACCGTCTTCCACCAAGATATGGCAGCATTGTGGGTGGCAGGGGGTGTGCCGGGGAAAGAGTGGAGGCAGTCCCCACCGTTCCCCATCCCAGTGCTCGGGCCCTGTGCAGGGATCCTGTCGCCTCTTCTCTCCTGTGGTGAAGGCACTGGCCTTGACCCCGAGTCTGCCCGAGCGCCGGAGCAAAAGGCAAAGCCTTACCTAGGCCAGGAGATGGAATTAGGCATAGAGTGCCATGCTAGGCCACGCACGCTGCTGCAGGGTTGTGACTGTGTCTGCCTAGTTCGGCTTAGCAAGGTGAACCCCGGGCGCGAACTTGGAGCCCGGGAAAGCAAGGCCCAAGAGGCACCAGCTCTCCCGCGGCTCTTCTTCCCTGCTGCGAAAGAGCGAACGACCACAGCCTTGCTGAGGAAGCAGCAGCGAAGTGCGGTTCGCGCCAAGCTGAAAACCTCTGCGAAAGCATGGCAGTCGCTGGGAAATCAGAGTCGGTTCTGTGGGCTGCTTTTGTTGCTTGCCTTAGCCTAGTATTCGCAGCACGATGGGAGAAACCCGCATAGAACGAAAGCCTCTTTGCCGGGGCATCCCCTCTGGGAAAGCACAGCATTCTTTGGGAAATCAGAGTCGGGTCTGTGGGATGCTGCCCGCTGCTTGCCGGAGCTAGTCTCCACAGCACGGTGGAATAAACCCGCATGGAGCGAAATCCTCTTTGCCTGGGCATCCGCTCTGCCTAAGAGAGAAGCGCGGTGGTGCCTGTGGAAAGAGCCTTAAGAAAAGGGACACATCTGTCACTGCAGAGCGAAGGAAGCCTGGCTGCTAAGGAGACACGAGGGGATGATTAGGGCAGGGGAAAGGGCTCCACTCTGAGGAAGCAGTCTGGGCAGAAAGCATGTCTGTCCTGAGCCTTTGGGCCCAAGGAGACAGCAGCTCCTTGGCCACCTGACCGTGGTGGAGCCATGGGCTGCCACCAGGCGCCTACCCTAAACTCGAGAAACAACTCCCAGAAAGACCTGGCCATCAGATGCCGTCTTCCTCCAGGATGTAGAAGCTTGGAGGAGGCATGGGGTTTAAGAGGAAGGAGTGGGGACACTCCCCCAAAGCTCCCTATTCAGTGCACGGGCGCTGTGCAGGGATCCTGTCACCTCTCCTTTCCTGTGGGTGAAGCACAGGTCTAGTCCGCGAGTCGGCCTGAGCGCCAGAGTAAAAGGCCAAGCGATGCCTACACCGGGAGATGGTAGTGTGCATAGAGTGCCATCCTAGGCTAAGCGTGCTACGGCACAGTTGTGACTGTGTCTGCTTACTTTAGCCTGGCAGGGTGAACCCAGGACGCGAACATGGAGCCCGGGAAATGAGGCCCAGAGGCACCAGCTCTCCCGCAGCTCTTCTTCCCTGACGCGACTGAAGCCTTGCTGAGGAAGCAGCGGCGAAGTGCTGTTCGCTCCAAACCAAAGCCTCTGCGAAAGCACAGCATTCGCTGAGAAATGTTGTGCGGGCTGCAGCTGCTTGCCTGAGCCCAGTCTCGCGGTGGGAGAAACCCGCATACAGCGAAAGCCTCTTTGCCTGGGCATCTCCCTTACGAAAGAACAGCATTCGTTGGGAAGTCAGAGTTGGGTTTGGGGATGCTGCTGCTGCTTGCCTGAGTGAGTCTCGGCAACATGGTGGAAGATACCCGCATGGAGCAAAATCCTCTTTGCCCTAGCATCCCCTCTGCCTGAGAGAGAAGCATGGTTGCACACGTCTGTCACCGCGCACCCCAGGAGCAATTTTGGGGAACGCACAGCACGCCGCCCCCGGGGAAGAGAAGGGTCCCTTGGCCTTGGGGTCTGGAAACGCTCGGGAAGCAGAATAGCCAGCCGAGGCACGAACAGCAGGCCATGAGAACACAAGTGTCCTCTGCTCCCTGTGCGGAGAGATTGAAGCCTGACTGCTAAGGAGACATGTGGGGACGACAAGGGCATGGGTGCGTGCTCCACTCTGAGGAAGGAGTCTGGGCAGAAGGCAGGCCTGTCCTGTGCCTCTGGTCCCAAGGGGAAAGCATCTCCTTGGCCACCAGTCCCAAGGGCAGACTTGGGCTTGCCACCAGGTGCCATACCCGGAACTCGCAGAAACAACCCCATGGAGAAACGTGCAGTCAGATACCGTCTTCCACCAAGATATGGCAGCATTGTGGGTGGCAGGGGGTGTGCCGGGGAAAGAGTGGAGGCAGTCCCCACCGTTCCCCATCCCAGTGCTCGGGCCCTGTGCAGGGATCCTGTCGCCTCTTCTCTCCTGTGGTGAAGGCACTGGCCTTGACCCCGAGTCTGCCCGAGCGCCGGAGCAAAAGGCAAAGCCTTACCTACGCCAGGAGATGGTAATAGACATAGAGTGCTATGCTAGGCCACGCACGCTGCTGCAGGGTTGTGACTGTGTCTGCTTAGTTCGGCTTAGCAAGGTGAACCCCGGGCGCGAACTTGGAGCCCGGGAAAGCAAGGCCCAAGAGGCACCAGCTCTCCAGCGGCTCTTCTTTTCTGCCGCGACAGAGCGAACGACCACAGCCTTGCTGGGGAAGCAGCAGCGAAGTGCGGTTCGCGCCAAGCTGAAAACCTCTGGGAAAGCATAGCAGTCGCTGGGAAACAAGAGTCGGTTTTGTGGGCTGCTTTTGTTGCTTGCCTTAGCCTAGTATTCGCAGCACGATGGGAGAAACCCGCATAGAGCGAAAGCCTCTTTGCCGGGGCATCCCCTCTGGGAAAGCACAGCATTCTTTGGGAAATCAGAGTCGGGTCTGTGGGATGCTGCCTGCTGCTTGCCGGAGCTAGTCTCCACAGCACGGTGGAATAAACCCGCATGGAGCGAAATCCTCTTTGCCTGGGCATCCGCTCTGCCTGAGAGAGAAGCGCGGTGGTGCCTGTGGAAAGAGCCTTAAGGAAAGGGACACATCTGTCACTGCAGAGCGAAGGAAGCCTGGCTGCTAAGGAGACACGAGGGGAAGATTAGGGCAGGGGAAAGGGCTCCACTCTAAGGAAGGAGTCTGGGCAGAAAGCATGCTTGTCCTGAGCCTTTGGGCCCAAGGAGACAGCAGCTCCTTGGCCACCTGACCGTGGTGGAGCCATGGGCTTGCCACCAGGCGCCTACTCTGAACTCGAGAAACAAGTTCCAGAAAGATTTGGCCATCAGATGCCGTCTTCCTCCAGGATGTAGAAGCTTGGAGGAGGCACGGGGTTTAAGGGGAAGGAGTGGTGACAGTCACCCAAAGCTCCCTATTCAGTGCACGGGTGGTGTGCAGGGATCCTGTCACCTCTCCTATCCTGTGGGGAAAGCACAGGCCTAGTCCGCGAGTCGGCCTGAGCGCCAGAGTAAAAGGCCAAGCGATGCCTACACCGGGAGATGGTAGTGTGCATAGAGTGCCATCCTAGGCTAAGCGCGCTACTGCCCGGTGGTGACTGTGTCTGCTTAGTTCGGCCTGGCAGGGTGAACCCAGGACGCGAACATGGAGCCATGGAAAGCAAGGCCCAAGAGGCAACAGCTCTCCCGCAGCTCTTCTTCCTTGACGCGACAGAAGCCTTGCTGAGGAAGCAGTGGCGAAGTGCTGTTTGCTCCAAACCAAAGCCTTTGCGAAAGCACAGCGTCCCCAAGAAATGTTTTGGGGCCTGCTTCTGCGTGCCTGAGCCCAGTCTCGCGGTGAGAGAAACCCGCATACAGCGAAAGCCCCTTTGCCTGGGCATCTCCCCTAGGAAAGCAGAGCATTCGTTGGGAAATCAGAGTTGGGTTTGGGGAGGCTGCTGCTGCTTGCCTAAGCGAGTCTCCGCAGCATGTAGGAAGATACCCGCATGGAGCGAAATCCTCTTTGCCCTAGCATCCTTTCTGCCTGAGAGAGAAGCATGGTTGCTCACTTCTGTCACCGCGCTCCCCAGGAGCAAGTGTGGGGAAGGCACAGCACGCCGCCCCCGGGGAAGAGAAGAAGCCCTTGGCCTTGGGGTCGGGAAACGCTCGGGAACAGGATAGCCTGCCGCGGCACGAAATGCAGGCCGGTGGCCAGACATGTGTCACCCGCTCCCTGTGCGGAGAGATGGAAGCCTGGCTGCTAAGGAGACATGAGGGGACGACTAGGGCAGGGGCGCGTGCTCCACTCTGAGGAAGGAGTGTGGGCAGAAGGCAGGCCTGTCCTGTGCCTCTGTTACCAAGGGGACAGCATCTCCTTGGCCACCTGTCCCATGGGCAGACTTGGGCTTGCCACCAGATGCCATACCCGGAACTCGCAGAAACAACCCCATGGAGAAACGTGCAGTCAATGCCGTCTTCCACCAAGATGTGGCAGCATTGTGGGTGACAGGGGGTGCAGCGGGGAAGGAGTGGAGACAGTCCCCCACAGTTCCCCATCCCAGTGCCCGGGCCGTGTGCAGGGATCCTGTCGCCTCCTCTCTCCTGTGGTGAAGGCACTGGCCTTGACCCCGAGTCTGCCCGAGCGCCGGAGCAAAAGGCAAAGCCTTACCTAGGCCAGGAGATGGAATTAGGCATAGAGTGCCATGCTAGGCCACGCACGCTGCTGCAGGGTTGTGACTGTGTCTGCCTAGTTCGGCTTAGCAAGGTGAACCCCGGGCGCGAACTTGGAGCCCGGGAAAGCAAGGCCCAAGAGGCACCAGCTCTCCCGCGGCTCTTCTTCCCTGCTGCGAAAGAGCGAACGACCACAGCCTTGCTGAGGAAGCAGCAGCGAAGTGCGGTTCGCGCCAAGCTGAAAACCTCTGCGAAAGCATGGCAGTCGCTGGGAAATCAGAGTCGGTTCTGTGGGCTGCTTTTGTTGCTTGCCTTAGCCTAGTATTCGCAGCACGATGGGAGAAACCCGCATAGAGCGAAAGCCTCTTTGCCGGGGCATCCCCTCTGGGAAAGCACAGCATTCTTTGGGAAATCAGAGTCGGGTCTGTGGGATGCTGCCCGCTGCTTGCCGGAGCTAGTCTCCACAGCACGGTGGAATAAACCCGCATGGAGCGAAATCCTCTTTGCCTGGGCATCCGCTCTGCCTAAGAGAGAAGCGCGGTGGTGCCTGTGGAAAGAGCCTTAAGAAAAGGGACACATCTGTCACTGCAGAGCGAAGGAAGCCTGGCTGCTAAGGAGACACGAGGGGATGATTAGGGCAGGGGAAAGGGCTCCACTCTGAGGAAGCAGTCTGGGCAGAAAGCATGTCTGTCCTGAGCCTTTGGGCCCAAGGAGACAGCAGCTCCTTGGCCACCTGACCGTGGTGGAGCCATGGGCTGCCACCAGGCGCCTACCCTAAACTCGAGAAACAACTCCCAGAAAGACCTGGCCATCAGATGCCGTCTTCCTCCAGGATGTAGAAGCTTGGAGGAGGCATGGGGTTTAAGAGGAAGGAGTGAGGACACTCCCCCAAAGCTCCCTATTCAGTGCACGGGCGCTGTGCAGGGATCCTGTCACCTCTCCTTTCCTGTGGGTGAAGCACAGGTCTAGTCCGCGAGTCGGCCTGAGCGCCAGAGTAAAAGGCCAAGCGATGCCTACACCGGGAGATGGTAGTGTGCATAGAGTGCCATCCTAGGCTAAGCGTGCTACGGCACAGTTGTGACTGTGTCTGCTTACTTTAGCCTGGCAGGGTGAACCCAGGACGCGAACATGGAGCCCGGGAAATGAGGCCCAAGAGGCACCAGCTCTCCCGCAGCTCTTCTTCCCTGACGCGACTGAAGCCTTGCTGAGGAAGCAGCGGCGAAGTGCTGTTCGCTCCAAACCAAAGCCTCTGCGAAAGCACAGCATTCGCTGAGAAATGTTGTGCGGGCTGCAGCTGCTTGCCTGAGCCCAGTCTCGCGGTGGGAGAAACCCGCATACAGCGAAAGCCTCTTTGCCTGGGCATCTCCCTTACGAAAGAACAGCATTCGTTGGGAAGTCAGAGTTGGGTTTGGGGATGCTGCTGCTGCTTGCCTGAGTGAGTCTCGGCAACATGGTGGAAGATACCCGCATGGAGCAAAATCCTCTTTGCCCTAGCATCCCCTCTGCCTGAGAGAGAAGCATGGTTGCACACGTCTGTCACCGCGCACCCCAGGAGCAATTTTGGGGAACGCACAGCACGCCGCCCCCGGGGAAGAGAAGGGTCCCTTGGCCTTGGGGTCTGGAAACGCTCGGGAAGCAGAATAGCCAGCCGAGGCACGAACAGCAGGCCATGAGAACACAAGTGTCCTCTGCTCCCTGTGCGGAGAGATTGAAGCCTGACTGCTAAGGAGACATGTGGGGACGACAAGGGCATGGGTGCGTGCTCCACTCTGAGGAAGGAGTCTGGGCAGAAGGCAGGCCTGTCCTGTGCCTCTGGTCCCAAGGGGAAAGCATCTCCTTGGCCACCAGTCCCAAGGGCAGACTTGGGCTTGCCACCAGGTGCCATACCCGGAACTCGCAGAAACAACCCCATGGAGAAACGTGCAGTCAGATACCGTCTTCCACCAAGATATGGCAGCATTGTGGGTGGCAGGGGGTGTGCCGGGGAAAGAGTGGAGGCAGTCCCCACCGTTCCCCATCCCAGTGCTCGGGCCCTGTGCAGGGATCCTGTCGCCTCTTCTCTCCTGTGGTGAAGGCACTGGCCTTGACCCCGAGTCTGCCCGAGCGCCGGAGCAAAAGGCAAAGCCTTACCTACGCCAGGAGATGGTAATAGACATAGAGTGCTATGCTAGGCCACGCACGCTGCTGCAGGGTTGTGACTGTGTCTGCTTAGTTCGGCTTAGCAAGGTGAACCCCGGGCGCGAACTTGGAGCCCGGGAAAGCAAGGCCCAAGAGGCACCAGCTCTCCAGCGGCTCTTCTTTTCTGCCGCGACAGAGCGAACGACCACAGCCTTGCTGGGGAAGCAGCAGCGAAGTGCGGTTCGCGCCAAGCTGAAAACCTCTGGGAAAGCATAGCAGTCGCTGGGAAACAAGAGTCGGTTTTGTGGGCTGCTTTTGTTGCTTGCCTTAGCCTAGTATTCGCAGCACGATGGGAGAAACCCGCATAGAGCGAAAGCCTCTTTGCCGGGGCATCCCCTCTGGGAAAGCACAGCATTCTTTGGGAAATCAGAGTCGGGTCTGTGGGATGCTGCCTGCTGCTTGCCGGAGCTAGTCTCCACAGCACGGTGGAATAAACCCGCATGGAGCGAAATCCTCTTTGCCTGGGCATCCGCTCTGCCTGAGAGAGAAGCGCGGTGGTGCCTGTGGAAAGAGCCTTAAGGAAAGGGACACATCTGTCACTGCAGAGCGAAGGAAGCCTGGCTGCTAAGGAGACACGAAGGGAAGATTAGGGCAGGGGAAAGGGCTCCACTCTAAGGAAGGAGTCTGGGCAGAAAGCATGCCTGTCCTGAGCCTTTGGGCCCAAGGAGACAGCAGCTCCTTGGCCACCTGACCGTGGTGGAGCCATGGGCTTGCCACCAGGCGCCTACTCTGAACTCGAGAAACAAGTTCCAGAAAGATTTGGCCACCAGATGCCGTCTTCCTCCAGGATGTAGAAGCTTGGAGGAGGCACGGGGTTTAAGGGGAAGGAGTGGTGACAGTCACCCAAAGCTCCCTATTCAGTGCACGGGTGGTGTGCAGGGATCCTGTCACCTCTCCTATCCTGTGGGGAAAGCACAGGCCTAGTCCGCGAGTCGGCCTGAGCGCCAGAGTAAAAGGCCAAGCGATGCCTACACCGGAAGATGGTAGTGTGCATAGAGTGCCATCCTAGGCTAAGCGCGCTACTGCCCGGTGGTGACTGTGTCTGCTTAGTTCGGCCTGGCAGGGTGAACCCAGGACGCGAACATGGAGCCATGGAAAGCAAGGCCCAAGAGGCAACAGCTCTCCCGCAGCTCTTCTTCCTTGACGCGACAGAGCGAACGACCACAGCCTTGCTGGGGAAGCAGCAGCGAAGTGCGGTTCGCGCCAAGCTGAAAACCTCTGGGAAAGCATAGCAGTCGCTGGGAAACAAGAGTCGGTTTTGTGGGCTGCTTTTGTTGCTTGCCTTAGCCTAGTATTCGCAGCACGATGGGAGAAACCCGCATAGAGCGATAGCCTCCCTGCCAGGGCATCCCCTCTGGGAAAGCACAGCATTCTTTGGGAAATCAGAGTCGGGTCTGTGGGATGCTGCCTGCTGCTTGCCGGAGCTAGTCTCCACAGCTCGGTGTAATAAACCCGCATGGAGCGTAATCCTCTTTGCCTGGGCATCCCCTCTGCCTGAGAGAGATGCATGGTTGCACACGTCTGTCACTGCGCTCCCCAGGAGCAAGTGTGGGGAAGGCACAGCATGCTGTCCCCGGGGAAGAGAAGGAGCCATTGGCTTGGGGTCTGGAAAATTGAACAGCCACATGGAGAAAATGAAATTGGATCATCCTTACACCATACATTAAAATAGACTGGAAATGGATGAAGAAGCATAATGTGAGAAAGGAATCCATCATAGTCCTTGAGGAGAGAACAGGTAGCAACTTCTTTGACCTCAGCAGCAGCAACTTCTTCCTAGGAACATCGCGAAAGGCAAGGGAAGCAAGGGCAAGAATGAACTATTGGGATTTCATCAGATCCAAAAGCTTTTGCACTGCAAAGGAAACAGTTAACAAAGCCAAAAGATGACTGTCAGAAGTTATCTGGGAGAAGATATTTGCAAATGACCTACCAGATAAAGGGCCAGTATCCAAAATCTATAAAGAGCTTATCAAACTCAACACCCTAAAAACAAATAATCCAATGAAGAAATGGGCAGAGGACATGAACAGACATTTCTGCAAAGAATACATCCAAATGGCCAACAGACACATGAAAAAATGCTCCATATCACTCGGCATCAGGGAAATACAAATCAAAATCAGAATGAGATACCACCTCACACCGTTCAGAATGGCTAAAATGAACAAGTCAGTCAATAACACATGCTGGCGAGGATGTGGAGAAAGGGCAACCCTCCTACACTGTACGTGGGAATGCAAGCTGGTGCAACCACTCTGGAAAACAGCGTGGACGTGCCTCAAAAAGCTGAAAATAGAACTACCCTATGACCCAGTGCTTGTAGTACTGGGTATATACCCTACAGATACAAACGTGGCATTCTGAAGGGGCACATGCACCCAAATGTTTATAGCAGCAATGTCCACAATAGTTAAACTATGGAAAGAAACTAAATGTCCTTCAACAGATGAATCAATAAATAAGATGTGGTATATACGTTCAATGGAATACTATGCAGCCATCAAAAGAAATGAAATCCTGCTATTTGTGATGACATGGATGGAACTAGAGGGTATTATGCTTGGCAAAATAAATCAATATGAGAAAGACAACTATCATATGATCTCCCTGATATGATGAAGTGGAGATGCAACATAGGCAGTTTCGGGCGTATGAAAAGAAAAATAATAAAAGATGGTATTAGGAGGGAGACAAACCATAAAAGACTGAATCTCACAAAACAGACTGAGGGTTGCTGGGGGGAGGTGTGTTGGGAGAGGATGGTGGGGGTATGGACATTGGAGAGGGCAGGTGCTATGGTGAGTGATGGTGAGTGCTGTGAAATGTGTAAACCTGGTGATTCACAGACCTGTACCCCTAGGGATAAAAACACATTATATGTTTATAAAAAATTTTAAAAAATAATTTAAAAAACCCATTAAAGAAAAAACACAGATTGCAAGCCCAGAGCTAATCTCATATTCAATCAAAAACGTTTGAAAGTTTTCCCCTTAAAGATCAGAAGAAAGACAAGTGTGTCCATTTTCACTACTCTCATTTGACACAGTAGTGTATGTCCTACCCAGAGAAACAAGGAACACAAAGAAATAAGAGACTCCAAAAAAAAAAAAAAAAAGGAAGAAGTAAAATTTTCTTTTTTTGGATAACATGAACTTACATGTTAAAAAATCCTAAAAAATTCACAAAAAATTTAAATAAACAAATTTAGTAAAGCTACCAAATACAAGATCAATATATAAAAGAAAAGAATTTTGTTTTGTTTCATTTTTTTTTAATGAACTGCTTCCCAGTTTGTCATGTCATCCTTGTTCAGTGATCACGCTAATCTTCTCTGCATCATTCTAATTTTAGTATATGTGCTGCCAAAGTAAGCACAAGACAGGAGCATTCTAACATTCTAATGATGAACTATCTAAAAAAATAAAGAAAACAATCTAATTCACAATAGCATCAAAAATAATAAAATACTTAGGAATAGATTTAACTAAGAAGATGAAAGATCTGTACTCCATAAACTATGACATTGATAAAGAAATTGAAGGTGACAGAAATGGAAAGATAGCTCATATTTATGAATTAGGTAAGAATTAACATTGTTAAAATGTCCATACTACCGAAAACCACCTGTAAATCCAATTCCTATCAAAAATCCTATGTTAGGGGCGCCTGGGTGGCTCAGTGGGTTAAGCCGCTGCCTTCGGCTCAGGTCATGATCCCAGGGTCCTGGGATCGAGCCCCGCATCAGGCTCTCTGCTCAGCAGGAAGCCTGCTTCCTCTTCTCTCTCTGCCTGCCTCTCTGCCTGCTTGTCATCTCTCTCGGTCAAATAAATAAATTAAAAATCTTTAAAACAATCCAATATTATTTTTTTAGAGAAGTAAGTAAAGAATCCTAAAGTTTATATGAGACCATAAAAGACAACAAATAATCAAAGCAGTTCTGAGAAAGAATGAAGAAGGGAGATTACACTTCTTGATTTGCAACTATACTACAAAGCCCTCATGCTCAAAACAATAAAGTATACTGGCATAAAAACAGACCAATAAACAAGTAGAACAGAATTGAGAGTCCAGAAATAAATCCTTTCATACAGTCACCTAATATTTGACAGGGGCCAACATATGTAATGGGGAAAGATAGTCTGTTCAATAAATGATATTAAAAACTGAATAGTCACATAAACAGTATGAAACTGGAACCTTATATCACTCATAAGTCTGAACTTGAAATAGATTAAAGACTTAAAGGTGATGCATAAAACTAAATTTCCTAAAGGAAAACATAGGAAAAATTCTCCTTGACATTGGTCTTGCCAATAGTTTTTTGGATACCAGACCAAAAACACAAGCAAAAAAAGCAAAAATAAATAAATGGTATTACATCAAACTAAAGTTTCTGCATTGCGAAAAAAAGGGAGAGAGAATGAAAACACAATCCACAGAGTGTAAGAAAATACTTACGAATCTTATATCTGAAAAGAGGTTAATAACCAACAGATACAAATAGAAAAAAATATATAATTAAAGAAATAGCAAAAGGATCTCAATAGACTTTTTTTTTCAAAAAAGTTATATAAATGACCAACAGGAGCATTAAAAAGTGCTCAACGTAAAAAACTCAGGGCAAAGTCCTTATGTTGTTGTTGTTGTTGTTTACCTCTGAAAAACACAGCAAGATATTAGAATATATACTACCAAAAAATTGAAACTAACCAATTTTGGTAAATATTGGGGAAAATGGGGAACTTATGCACTGTGATAGGGATATAAGTTTGTATGGAAAACAGTATGGAGATTATTCATATTATTAAAAGTAAAATTTCCATATGATTCAGTAATCCCACTTCTAGGTATCTATCTAAAGAAAACGAAGTCACTGTTCAAAGACATATCTGCACTCTTATGTTTATTATAAAATTATTAACTCTAAGCAAGAGATGGAAATAACTTCAGTATCCATTAATGGATGGATGAATAAAATAAGTATGGTAAATATATACTATTGAATACTACTTAACCACCAAAAATTAAGAAATACTGCCATTTACAACAGCATGGATGGATCTTGAAGGTATTATTATAAGTAAAATATTTCAAAGATTTTATATATATTTTTTAATTTATGTATTATGATATCCCTTACATACAGAATCTGAGGAAAAGGAAAACTAATGGAAAATTAGAGTAGAGTTGACAAGAGGTGAACCTGGGGTGGAGTAAGGTGGTCCAAGGGTGCAAACTTGCAACTATAATATGAAAAAGTTCTGGGGATCTAATGTACAGCATGATGATCATAGTTAATAAGATATACATACTTTTTTTATTGTGCTTCCCTTTATTAAACTTTGCATATATCACATTCTTACAAGTTGAAAGTTTATAGCAATCTTGTATAAAAGAGGTCTGCTGCCACCATTTTTCTAACAACATTTGTTCATTTTGTGTCTCTCTGTCACATGTTGGTAATTCTTGCAATATTTCAAGTTTTTTCATTATTATTGTATTTGTTATGGTGATCTGTGATCAGTAATTATGACCCACTGAAAACTCAGAACTAGTTTACTTAAGGTATATACATTGTTTTTCTTTAAAAACATAATGCTTTTGAACAGTGCAGTATAGTGTTTATTTTTTATATGCACTGGGAAACATAATTTTTTATATGCACTGGAAAACCAAAAAATATAGTAATTTGACTTAGTTTATTGAGATAATCACTTTATTGAGGCAGTCTGGAACAAAACCCACAAGACCTCTGAAGTTTATCTCTACTATACTATATACATAAAAGTTGCTAAGAGAGTAGATCTTAAAATTCCTTATGATACATGCATAAAAAACAGTGGCAACTATACGAGATAGTAGATGTATTAACATTTTTATGTAGATTATATTGCAATAAAGATGTATACCAATTTATCAAATTGTACAAAATTTACACAATGTTAAAAGTTTGCAATGTTATAAGAAATCATTTCTTAAATTTACAAATATGTGGATATTTTTCAATAAAGCTGGAAAAAACTTTTTGTAGAATTAATCTATTTTTCAAAAAAGGAATTAAGGCAGTAGAAACTGCAACTAACTCTGAAATAATAGAATATAAAATCCATTTTTGTTATATACACTGTGACAAAAAGTATTACTTAGTTTACAATGGAGGAGTACTTATGAAACATGAAGGATGGTCTATAAATAAGGCTGAAAGAGCTCAATTTTAAGGTTTAAATTTAAAATCTTCTTTTGAAATACTAAACTGACCACCCAGTGTTCCAAACATCAATGTCTTAACTGCATGAATTTATTTCATACAACTCTATAATCTAGTTTTATAAGAAAACAGCATGCAAATTTTGAATAAGACAGACTTGCTTAAGTTTCTTTATGTTCAACAGTAAAGGATACCTCCCTAAAAATAAATAGAAGAAAAATCAGCATATTTATTATGATAATTATTATTCATAAGGAGATTCATATTGAATTAGGGAATATATATCCTCAGAGGGGGTAAAGTAAAATGAAATTTATTTTGGTAAATGTGTCTATGAATAGTCAATACAATGCCTCAATATAAATGAATATTACCATTTTGAACAATTTAATTACCATTACTAGAATTATTATAAGTATAAAAATAGCTATCATTTTAGCATGGAATATGAGATTCTCATGCTCCATGCTTCATCACATCCACACAACAACGCTGCATAATAAGTATTATCACCACTATTTCATGGGTGAAAAAACTGAGGCTAACACATTTAGATAACTGGTTTATGATTACATGGGTAGCAAAAATGCATCACACTAATTTAGGCTTTATGATTTCAGAATTGTACTCTTTCCACTGCACATTCTATTACTCTGTAAATACTTGGCCTGTTTTCATTTGGTTCTTTAATTTTATTCATGTGGTGATGGCTTAAAGCTTCATTTAAAGGAAGCTTAAAAATTTCATTTAACCAAAAGCTCCCAAGAATTAAAAATGTCATGGATCTAATGTAGACATGGATATCATTAGTTAATGGGTAACTATATATTTTCCACTCTAGTGAGATAACAGAGTATTTTTCTAAGTTTTAGTCTCTCAGTGTTAAAAAGGACTTTGTTAAAATAGAAATATTTAGACAAAGGTGATCAAAAGTCTGGATCAGGTCACCTTAAGGTAAATATTAGGAAACTGAGGAAACAAATGGAGATTTGAACACTGAGCTATGATATAATGAATGGTTTCAAGTATTTAGTAGAGTATAGAAAAGCCCTTTAAAGCCTGGTCTTGGCCTAGCATTGCAGCTTCTGGGATATCTGTCTATCTATCATCTATCTATCTAGATATAAATTTGAAAGCTTTTTTAACTTAAAGATTTTGAGAAATAGAATATAATCAACACCATAGAAGATCTGTTTATGATAACAACCTAGCCCCTCCGCCCAGTTTGTTAATATTCTCTCTTATTTAATGTAACATTGTGCAAATAGACCACTACTGATCTGCCGTTATGAATGAAATAGCTATAATCATCTGTTTGCATATCCTGGTGAAAATATTCATTTAGTTCCATGTTGTATTTCTAGGAATGGACCAAATTTTTATTTTTATTTTTAAGTTTTCTAAATATTGTCCAACTTACCTCAAATGTTTTTATTATGGGCACTTTCATTCTTTCACATTCTTGCAAGGCAATTTTACTGTTGCCCAATGTGGTAAGTGTGTAATAGTATGTCATTTTAGGTTTTAATTTATTTTTAATTTAATTTAATTTAATTCCAGATTCATAATAAAGATAAACAGTTTTTATATATGAGTGGCCATTTGGATTACCCTTTCTGTAAAGTGCATGCTCAAATCTTTTGATATCTTAACTTTGTGTCATACTGACTTCTTTAATAGTAGATTTTCTGAATGAACTTTAAGCTGTGTAGGTTTTCTCTATTTTATTTTGAACTTGTTTTCATTTCAAAATCTTTATATTTATTTTCATAATCTGCTTTTATTTTCCTTTGTCTATTATCTATCTATCTCTATTTATTTGCAAGCAAGAGAGAGGGAGCAAGTGAGAGCGCAGGGAGGGATAGAAAAAGAAGGGAAAAGAATTTTAAGCAGGCTCCAGGCTCAGCACAGAGCCCAACTCTGGGCTCTATTTCACAACCCTGACATCATGACCTGAGCCAAATTGAAAGAGATAAAATAAAATTAAGGTGTTAAAGAAAAGGAAAAAGAATTGGAGGTTTAATTAAGTGAGCCACCCAGGCACCACTGTGGTACCTTAAATTAGCTGTCATATTTTTAAAGTTCTAGAGTATCCATTTGTTCATTTATAAAACCTTTCTCAATATCATTTTTAGTGTCAGTTTTTTGTTCAATTTGCTTCCCCTCTCATTTCTTTGAGCAGAGTAATCAAGCCATTTTACAATCTTTATTGATCATTTTAACATCATACTTAATCCCATTTTGTCTATCAAATCTTGTTAATGGTTTTTCTTTGTGTGCTTTGTTACATTTTGCTATGTTCAAGACATTATATTTGAAACTCTTATTGAGTAGGGATAATTAAGAGCTATAATAATGGTATGGTCCTCCTTGGCAGGATTTTCTCTTATATCTGAGACTCTACAAGACAATCATACTCCAAATTCAGTGATTGGCTTTCTCAGTTTACACAGAAGGCAAGGTAGGCTATAGTCTTATTTCTGCTTCTCCTTGTGCTTTGGGGATCTCAAGTTAAATTTGGGTTGTACCAAAGTCCTCAAATTTGATTGCTGCTGGATTTTGAATTTTGTTTCTCTAGTATCAAGAGTCTATGAACAACACAGCTCAGTGTGTTTTAGCAGTTTCAAATGCTCTCATAGCTAAAATGGCTTCAGGGCATATATCTCTAGGCTCTCATTGTATTTCGTAGTTTGGCCCAGTAATCCCTCACTTATTTTTATAATCATCCTGATATTTTTAACTTTAAAAGCTATTTTGTCTGGATTTTTAGTTGTCTTAAGTAGGAGTTTTTAGATCACCATTACTAGAAGCAACAACAAATATACATGAAAATATCTGCAGTAGTTTATCACATCTTTATGGCTTTGAACTTCCATAAGCTGAGGCATCCTTCTCTAATCACTTAGGCAAACTCCAATTTACCCTTTAAAACAACACAAGAATTGCTTCATTTAAGAACATGTTCAGGGATGACTCTTCCTCACTGTTCTTACCAACATTGCCACACACTCTTTGCTACCCACACCTTGTTTATGAACTTTCGTTAGGTATATCAGCGCGACCAGAATTTGCTCTATTGTATTTTTGTCCTTTAGAGCTTTAATTAAATATGAATTCCATAGAAAGTCTGTCCCTTTTCTTTCAAACCTGGGTTAGTTATTTCTTCTCATTCTTTGTCAGAAGTTACTTTATTAGAGAAAATTATAGCTCTATTGTGACTTTGGAGCCTTTACCGTTTTTCGACTGGAAAAATCACCCATCCCTGAGATTTTTACGCAGCTTCCTAGCTGATATTATTCAGAAATCTGTTCAAAACAGACTTTTTCAGGGAGGCCCTTTCGGACCACTCAGTTTAAAAACCTCTTCTCAATCACTGCTCTTTAAAAAATGTGCTTATTTAGTTCAAATATGCATCTCTATTAAAGAAAAATCAGTACGTTTTTTTTTTTTTTTTAAAGTTGGCTTACCTATTATCTATCTCTCCCATTAAAATGATTCCTCTGGGCTGGGGTTTTTTTGTGCTCATCTTAGGCCAGGCACTCAATAAATTGTCTCTGAATGATTGAATTGTTTGACTCCCTTGCTAGATTCTCAACTTCATGAGGCCAAGGATTGTTCTATTCAGTCCTTCTTTATCCTCAATGTCTGTTATATTGCAGTCACTTACGTGTCTAATGGGAAAAATCACAGAAAGAAAGAGTTAAAACTACAGAAAAACCCTGTAGGTTCAATAACACAAAGCTTTCTAAAATTATTTAGCCCAGGAATTGAATACTGGCTGCACTTTTGATTTTTTTTAAATGGTATTGATTTTAATTTAAATGGAAATACTGGAATGGTAGAATAATAAAAGAACCTAGATGTCCATCCACAGATGAATGGATCAAGAAGATGTGGTATATATACACAATGGAATACTATGCACCCATCAAAAGAAATAAAATCTTGCCATTTGCGACAACATGGATGGAACTAGAGCGTATCATGCTTAGCGAAATAAGTCAAGCAGAGAAAGACAACTATCATATGATCTCCCTGATATGAGGAAGTGGTCATGCAACATGGAGGCTTAAGTGGGTAGGAGAAGAATAAATGAAACAAGATGGGATTGGGAGGGAGACAAACCATAAGTGACTCTTAATCTCACAAAACAAACTGAGGGTTGCTGGGGGGAGAGGGTTTGGGAGAAGGGGGTGGGATTATGGACATTGGGGAGGGTATGTGCTTTGGTGAGTGCTGTGAAGTGTGTAAACCTGGTGATTCACAGACCTGTACCCCTGGGGATAAAAATATATGTTTATAAAAAATAAAAAGTTAAAAAAAAATTATAAAAGAAACTTGCTCCTTAAAGCAAAAATTATATAGGGCATCTCTTCTAGAAGCAAAATTTTCAAATGTCAAACATCTGAAAGCATAGAAGGAGAAGTAAGAGTGTGAATTTTACTTCAATGCTTTTTTCTTTATATTCAGAAAACAGCTTCATTCACACACCTTTCCAATTTTTTCAACTCTTTTGACAAAGCCTTCAGAGGAGTTACTTACTGCTGATGACAACCATCACAGCCTAACAGGAGAAATTTTATAAAGAAAAATAATAGCATGTTTTTCCCAAATTGTTAAGGATATGGTGAAGCTCTGTCGGATTCAAAGGAGGAATGTGCAATTCCATGCTATATATAATAATAACTTATTTTAATAGTGGCTTTGCAATTTTTCAGATATATCCATTTACTGAAACCACTATCAAATAAACAAAAACAAACAAATGAACAGGGGTTCAAGACAGAAATTATCTAATCTAAAAATAGCACATGTTCACAGAATACACAACACATATCCCAAGTACTACTATAGGTTTCAAGTAATAGTCAAAACAATAGTAAAAATGATTCAGTCCCTACCAGTCAAATCATAAATGGGACCTTAACTGTAAATCCTTATCTTTAGATCAAAGCGGGTAATTGGGGGCTGAAGATACATTATAGAACTAATATGTTATAGAACTCCTCTAAAATGAGTCATTTATTCCATCACTTTTCCTGCACAGCTGCTGACCCATGTTTTGGTTCCTGGAAATAGCTGCTACCCTGTCATACTTCTTTAAAGCACATATATTGATAACTCTACTCATTCCTCCATTCCTCTGTGACTGTCACTGTGTTAAAATGTGGAGTCAGCTGACTCACTTGTGATGGTAATAAAGTAGATGAGTTTGCAAAGTATTTTGTTATTTCTAAAAATGCAAAAACCAAATTACATTGAAATCATAAGGGGTGTTTCAGGGAGAGCTGTAGGATGTGGTTTCTTGTGTAATCCACAGAGATTAGCTCCAACACATATTTAAACTCTCCTCTAGGAGCAACCTTAGTGGTAAAACAAGAAGGTAAACAGATGTATACACACCCTGGCACAAAATTATCACTTATGTTTGGCTTCCTCGTCTCCTCATGTTACTTATTTATCTTAACTTCTCTCTGAAAGCAGGGAACACAGAATCTCAATCAGTTGACATTTTTCTACTGAATTACCCAATAGTCTGATCATACCCCAAGACTTTTTAAAATTATTTCACTCATAATCCCAAATCTGCTTTGCTTCCTCATCTTAGTACACTGTAATTTGATTTCAAAATGAGGACAGTTGTCAGTAATGCCACATTCATTCATCTATTTTACAATTCCATGTGCTTATAACTATGAAGATATGTTAATAACATCCATTCCAATAAGCCACCCTAAATTTATTATCATGAAACAAGACCTCAAGAAAGAGAATTCAAAATCATCCATGTATTTGCAACTTATTGCAATAAAGCCTTTATCAATAGACTTCCCTGTGCACATGGTGGTCAAATTGCTGGTGAAAACCAGCCAGATCTATTACAGGCTTTCTCATGGCTTCTAGGTAACCCAAGTGAGCCTTTATTGATACTGGGAAGGGATAAAGCAGGGAAGGGATAAACAGTGCTGTAAGAATTGGCTAGACAAAAGTAATGACTCTCATTACAAAGTGAGTATTTTTTTTTTAATTTTAATTTTTTATTTTTTATAAACATATATTTTTATCCCAAGGGGTACAGGTCTGTGAATCACCAGGTTTACACACTTCACAGCACCAAAGTGAGTATTTTAATGCAAAAGAGCCTGTTGGGAATATTGTTTTATAAAATAGTGGTTTTTTTGTTAACTTTTTAAAATTCAATTAGGTAACATATAGTGTACCATTAGTTTCAAATGTAGATTTCAATTATTCATCCATAGCATATAATAGCTAATGCTCAGTACTTTCTGTTATAGCTTCTTAAAAGCAGAATTTTAACCCACTGAGCCACCCAGGCGCCCTTGAAAGCAGAATTTTAGATCACATTTTCTGATTACTTCCATGTCGTACAACACTTTCCTGCTAGCAACCTTCAAAACATACTGTTTGTTAGAGGAATTTCTTTAATAATAAATAAATAGGAATTCATTTAAATTTATAAATATATAGAATAAATAGGAATTTATTTAAATTTATTTAAATATTACACACTGTTTCATTGTTCATAAATAAGGTGATGATATTATAGCCATTAGTTGGTAGCACTGATATATCACTCTCTTTTTACTTCTAAGTGCATTCTCTTTACACAAAATAGATATATATTTTAAAAAATCTGAATCTGTGGCAAACTTTTAAAAAACCCTATACAGTAAAGTTTATCATTTTAAGTAATCTCAATTATCTTCCTCAATTGTGATAGTATATCCTTCTATCTAGGCCAGATATTGTATGAGGGATTTGAAGAGACATACTTTTCTAAATTTCACTTTTCTCATCTGCAAAATGCTTAACATGATCCTACAAAAAAATAAACTCATAATTTTTTGATGAAAATTTATTTATTTATTTTAAGATTTTATTTCTTTATCAGAGAGAGTTGGCGAGAGAGCAAGCACAGGCAGACAGAATGGCAGGCAGAGGCAGAGGGAGAAGCAGGCTCCGGCCAAGCAAGGAGCCAGATGCGGGACTCGATCCCAGGATGCTGGGATCATGACCTGAGCCAAAGGCAGCTGCTTAACCAACTGAGCCACCCAGGCGTCCCTTTTGATGAAAATTTAAACTGTATAAACAATATATTTGCTTTAATGCGTGGTTCATGGAAAACATCTTTTTTAATTATAAGCAGTATTAGAAATTAAGTAAATGTGTCTATAATATTTAAAGTTTTAACACATAATTCCACTGCTTTGCCTTATTTTCTCAAATCCCTTTACCACTTTCACTGACAGAGTCAAATGTACTTTTTCTACTAGTAGCCAGCTCTTTGTCTTTTGTCAGAAAGATGCCCTTGTGAATTATTTATAATAGAGATATTAGCAATAATAATAATAATAATAAATAGCAATGAAAATGTTAAAAAAAGTTTTTTGTTTTTGTTTTTTTTTTTTAAAGATTTTATTTATTTATTTGACAGAGAGAAATCACAAGTAGTCAGAGAGGCAGGGAGAGAGAGAGAGAGGGAAGCAGGCTCTCCGCTGAGCAGAGAGCCCAATGCGGGACTCAATCCCAGGACCCTGAGTTCATGACCTGAGCCGAAGGCAGCGGCTTAACCCACTGAGCCACCCAGGCGCCCTAAAAAAAGTTTTCTTAACTAATTAGGGTTCTTATACATCAATTAGAGGAACCACCTCGGGCAAGCAAATTAATCTGCAAGACATTCCCAGAATTAACAAGTCAGTCAGATACAGGGTTGTCCGTAGACTGAAAGGTGAAGCAAAAGGACTAGGTTTGGAAAATAGGTAAGGACAGTGAAAAAAGTGATCAAATTTTGGGGCAAAATAAATTCTTAGGTGTCCTTTCAATGGAGTCCTGTTCATTATGTAGCAGAAACTCTGGAGATTATCTCAATCCATTGGAGTCACCCCGTTTATTAGCTTGCTATTGACAACGTTATTTACAAACTGTAGAGCAAGAGGTTATAATGTAGAAAACTGATGGTAATGCACAGGATTCTTGTTAACAATAATGCAAGTTAGTGATTTTTCATTAGAAAACATAAATTCTATAACGCAAATTATGGGCCCAGAGCACTTCTGCTGCACAACTCTGCTTATATCCCAAATAACCATGTGAACTAGTTTTAATATCTGCTTCTCTTATTAATTTTTGAATAAAAATTCTTGACACAAGTATTTTATAATTGTGTGATAATCATGCATTTAATTTCTTGGAGAACAAAACACACTTTAGCATAACTAGGTTCGTTCACAGAACCAGCCTTGATAACACACTTCTATATGTTAGAAATGATGTAATAAATGTAGAATATTGGGCACTTGTTTGGTATTCTTTGCCATGTTTTGCACTATCTAAAAAGAGATCAGTGAACTTGGACTGGAGTTAGTAGACATGGAAGAAAATAAAATATTACAGAGAAGAATACTCTGTGGACCACAACCTAAACGGGCTGGGATTCCCATCATTTGGATCCCTGTAGCTTTACAGAAGTCAATTAAATTTTTGTATCTCTGATTAAAGTTGATTCCCCAGTACTTTTTCAAACATCTCTTGTAAAGTATTGTTTCCCAGAAAAAAAGGGATTTTGCACATGTATCTGCCTTTGTCTCTTGTCCTGATTTCAGTCAGGACCCTGGGATCGAGCCCCATATCGGGCTTCCTGCTCATTAGGGAGTATACTTCTCAGTCTCTCTCTGCAGCTACATCCCCCTGCCCCACTCATGCTCTCTCTCTCTCTCAAATAAATAAATACAATCTTTAATTTTTTAATTAAAAATAAGAAAAATAAAATAAAATAAAAAGTCTGGTCTTACTGCCCCATTTAGTTCCATTTTTTTTGAGTTGTATTTAAAGCAGCCTGAGAGAACATGAGGCTCTCAAACTTAAAAAAAAAAAAAAGGAAAAAATGGAGTTTTGTTAGGATTTAAGATCTTGTCTGCTAGACAAAAACGTTGGCTTTGTTAACATGTGAAAATTAACAAAAGAGAATAAGATAGAATTCTAATAATTTTTGCAGAAATTGAAAATATTCTCCACCCAATTACATACAGACCCATTAAGTAAATTCATTCCAATGTCCCAAACCAACCTTTTCTAATAGTAATGCATCTGTGTAAACAGGGTCAACCCAAGGAATAAATAAATATTATTATTTTTTTCCTGTCTCTTCCACAGTCTCATCTGGGTATATTGGTAGCAAGCCAATTATCTATCTTATAAGACATGATATCATAAGGAAGGGTATTCTGTCCATTTGGAACAACTAAAAATCATTGTAATTTTATCTTGGTGCAGTAACTTGAGATGGCACAGTGTGGGTTATGAATATATTTTATTTTATTTTTTTTCCTGGGAAGAAGAGATTATAGAGATATTGGTTATCCAAGAGAGACTGACAGGTGTTGATAGTTGCCAGGTCAATATCCATCTACTTTTTCCTTTAATATCAGAAAGCACTGAGGGATTGACAACAAGGAAACTTAAAACAACATCAAATATTTTATTGTCTCTTTTCTAGTTACATTGTAACCATATGACAAAGTATCAGTCGTACAAGATATCATTCTCTTTTACCTCTATCTTTCTGCCAGAAATGTGGGCTTAATAGTGAGAACTCCAACAGCAATTTTTGCAACTGTGAATAAAAAGCCATGAAAACCTCTAAGATAGTTCACTTGACTTTCTTAAGACTCGGAACCAACACCAGAAAACACTCTCTGTAGTCTTCTTGTTAAATGAAAAATATGGTTAAACCACTTTTGACAGTCTACTACCTACAGCAAAATGTAAATCTTAATTGAAATATGTCCTTTCAGCTGTGCTTAAGCAACTGAGTCCTGAGCTTTTCAGGTTTTCAGTCTGAAAGAGTACACCTCGGGTGCTCTGAAAGGGAAGAGAAAGGACACCCTGTTCTCCATATAAATTACAGAAGAGAAATCTGTGCATTTAAGTGGGCCATATAAAATTTATCAAGCAATTATCTCCTAACTCCTTCCTATCCAAATTACCTGATATGCTCTCCCTACTCCTTTATTCCACGTTACTGCCTTTTCCAGGATTCTGTATCACATCACAGCATGTCTTCTGTTATTTCCTTCTTGTAAGCTAGTTTTGTTTTCTCCATCTAAAAAAATCAACAATCATTGTGTATTTCAATTCCCATTTTCCTCAAATGCATTGATTCTTCTTATCTATTACTCTTTTCTCATACTCAGTGTCTTTGTCTTGATGGGGTTTGTACTTTGCTTTTCCCCATCCTTTACTGCCATTATATAATAAAATCTAATAACTTCTTAGAGAAAGTTAAAAATTCCTGCATAGCCACACGTGAACACAAAGTCACTGATTTTTAGCCAACCTATAAGGTAGTCAGACATCCATTCAATTTCTTTTTTTTAAGATTTTATTTATTTATTTGACAGAGAGAGATGACAAGCAGGCAGAGAGGCAGGCAGAGAGAGAGGAGGAAGCAGTCTCCCTGCTGAGCAGAGAGCCTGATTTGGGGCTCGGTCCCAGGACCCTGAGATCATGACCTGAGCCAAAGGCAGCGGCTTAACCCACTGAGCCACCCAGGCGTCCCTCCATTCAATTTCTTAACTGAGTCCCAAATGCATCCTGACTTCTAAACTAAACCTAAGTTCTTCTTCTTACACGTTGTTATATGACCAAATTCTTTCAGTTCAGTATTTTGTCACATTTAAATATTAATCAATTGATGCTTTGTTTGTGTATTTCTATGAAAATAATTTGAATACTGTTTATAATCAAAGTTTCATCAGTTGAAGTTTTTGGAAATTTCAGATATATTGATTAACCTAAAATGATACTGCCTCAAATCACTCTGATATCAAGGCCCAACACCTGATTATAGACAAACCTGTGGTGGATAGTTCCATGGGAAATTGCAGTTACTTAACACTGATAGCATCTCATGTTCTCTCTCTTATTTTAGAATGTCTCCAACACAACCCAAAAGTCTAGGAGAGTTAATGTCCTCTGAGGACAGCTCTCAGTGAAGTGGAAATAAGAACCATAGGTAAAATTGTCAGTTTTCAGGTCTTCATGAGGACAACTTAAAGTCAGGACCTTTCAGTAAAAGGAAGCCTTCATTTTCTATCCACAACAATTATATCAACAATGTACTTCCTTGACAAGGTTGCTTCTTCACTGTATCACTTTCCCATTCTTTTCTACCTTGGATAATCTCCCAGATAAACTAACAGTACTCAAATCCTTTGTCCTACTCTTTGCTCTCAGGATAAATGGAGCCAAAAGACTTAGATTAATATCAAGTTCTGAATGGGATCTTAGAGCTATTTCTGTCCAGATTTTCATAAACATAGGGACCTTTGAATTATCAGGCTATAAATAAGTTCTAAATGGAGGGGGCAAAAGCAAAAAGTAGAAATTTTTATGTTTGATTTTTAATCATGATTAATTGACTATTGATTATTAAAATACTAATATTATAAAAGTGTGGATCTTTGTAAAACAATGTCATAATGTAAGAAAGAAGTTGCATAGTCCTTTTGAGAATATTAAACCAAGTGTTCAGGTGCCATCTAATTTCTTGTTTAATCCAGAACTTTGGTGTGCATCATCTTGAGGAATAGGATTTTGAAGTCCAGACAGACTAAGAGAAAACGGATCCAAATGTGTGTATTTATATTTCTGCTTTTGTTGTGAAAATCAAAGTGTGATTGCTGGTTTAAAATGGTAAAACTAATAATGTTCATGGACTCGATTATAAATTTTCTAATTGTATGGGAAGAATCCAACAAAGATAGAATTAATTGATTTGCAAATCCTCAAAGAGCTACAGGATCAGGTAGTGGCATGTTCTGATCAACAGCATCATAATGCAGCATTTTATATGTGTGGCTAATGGATATTTTCATGAATGTTTGCTAGCTTGTCAGCCAATACAGAGAAATATTAGGTAGCGTAATTACTCACAGTTGTGTTTAATAAAATGAGAGAAAATTATCAAATGACACTAATAATAATAATCCTATAGCAGGCTAAATAATTCAATGATAATTACAAGTATTAATCTAGCTTTCTTCCCTGATTATGACTCTTCTCTCCTTTATCATAATGGGAGTAGCAGATTGTCTGCAATGAATTGTGAAAACCCAGCAGTGACTTTGGCAGTGAAGGCCTCCTATCAATTTTGATAGGTTAAAATGATTCTGGTTGGTCTTGAGCAAATGTGTCAATTTTTTTATTCTGTGTGTGTCATAAAAGAAAGAAGCAATAGTAAATTCTTGCTGTTATTCCATGGAGCCAATAAAATCATACTGCCAACAAGAGGCTGTTGACACCGTAAGTGTAGTTAACTGTCTTGAAATACTACGCCTGGAAATAAAATCCCAATATTTCACATAACCTCTTTTTTAAAAAGAAACAAAACAAAACAAAACAACTATACTGCTTACATTTAGGGCCCTGCTGTTGTGTAACTATTTTTGAACATGTCTTCTGTAAGTGTATATATATATATATACATATATTTCTGTGCAATAAATTTATTTAGAGATAAATTTGGACTGCGAATTATTTTGGGGGAGGCGTGGTATTTGTGGCTAGTCTTACAAGTAAAAAGGACTAAAAGAAAGAAGAAAAACATTTTTTATTACAGCATATTTACATCTGTCCAAAGTACTTATTTACTATAATACTGACTAATGTATAATACTGTACACAAAGAAAGAAGTTAAATGAGTTATAATTCAGTCAATGTATAGCTGGCCATTTTAAAACTTACCACTGAATCTTTCTGGTATGAAATGTGATATCTGGCAATCTGGTCCAGTTCATTACATCAGGTCATTTGTATGTTCTTATTACCATTTTGATAGCATAGCACATTTTATAACCCAGACATTTTACAATGGAACTATGATGCATGTATTTTCAAAACTATAGACATACATGAAGCTATGAGGTCAAAAAAGATGAATGTCCGTAGTACCATATAGACTCAACAAATAAAAGTGTCCAAGGGTCTGAGTGTGACTTATGAATATTGTATAAGATTAGGCCAACATGTGGTTTTGATATAAATAATCTGTTCTTAAATTAGAATTACAATCGTTGAGTACAGTGTTGAAAATGGCAGATAGATTTTAGCTATCTTTGCTCACTAGGGAAAATGGAAAAATGTTTAGTTTGGTCAGATTTTCACTTAACTTCTGAAAAATCTTACGTTTGAGAGAACCCATCTGAAATAAGAATCCTTAAAGACATAACCCCTTTGGCACAAGTTTTCAAGAAACTTGTTTGATGTTGTAGACAATTCTATGGCACACGTACTGTTCTAGATGTTTCATGCCAATAATATGTAAGCCATACCAAGGCTACATATACATATAGAGATGTTCCTCAGCTTACAAGGGGGCTATGTACAGAGAAACACATAAAAAATTGAAAATGCATTTAATACCCCGAAACTATCAAATATCATAGCTTACCTTAAGCTTATTTAAACATACTCAGAACACTTACATTAGCCTGCATTTGGGCAAAATCATCTTAAGCAAAGCCTATTTTATAACAAAGTATCAAATATCACATGCAATTTATTAAATATTACACTAAAAAAGGAAGAATATATATATTCTATATATATATATATTCTATATATAGAATGCTTGTAAGAATATCAGGTGTTCACCCCTGTAATCTTATAGCTGACTGGAAGCTGTGGTTCACTGCCACTGCCCAGAATCACAAGATGGCACCATATAGAACAAGAGTTTCAGGTGGTAGGTGTTGTAAGTTTTACCCAAACTGACATTGGTCAAACTCGTTTCTGTCATCATATATGTCAAATAGTTTTCTCGGGTTTATTTTTAGAATATCCTTGTATAATGAATATTTACACTGATATCTAGTATAAAAATCTTGCAATTTATTTTAGAAACATTAAGATATTGAAAATCAATCTATTTCTTTAATTCATTGAAGACAATTTTGGCTTGTTTCCAGTACTTTCTTACTGGTTAAAAAGTGAATTTGAAGTAGTCTGGATTTCATTATTATATGGCACTTTCCCTTTGATGAATACAAAGACGATATTCTATATTAGCTATCTGAGAAGAATTTATTTTTTAAATTTTATTTATTTGTATGAGGGAGAGTGAGAGAGAGCACAAGCAGGGGGAGCAGCAGGATGAGGGAGAAGCAAACTCCCGAATAGCAGGGAATCTGTTGCAGAACTGAGTCCCAGGACCCTAAGATCATGACCCGAGCTAAAGGCTCAGGCGTTTAACTGACTGAGCCACCCAGGTGTCCCAATCTGAGAAGAGTTCTGTATGCTATTCCTATTAATATGCAGTTTAAAGTCTAGGTAATTAACTTAATATTTTAGTGGCTATTGCATAGATAGCACTATGTTCCAGGCAGAGAGTAAGAAAGAAATATTAAATCAACCATAGTCTATGCATTCTAAATGAAAATAATTAATCAATCATAAAAATCCTTCTATTTATGGAATATCAACTTATAAGCTTTCCTCCATATGAACAATGCCAAATACCAGAATAAAGGGTCATCTAATACAAATAAAGGATAGAATTAAAGAATTCTGGTAAGCCATTTAATTTTGAAAAATGGTGTTCTATTGTTGCTGAGTTGTGGTTTTCAGTTACTTAATATCTGATAAGTGTAGAAGTAACATGAGTGTTACGTGAGATGAGAAATGGTATATAATTAAGATATTTTTAAAAGTACAGATAAATACAAATTTGTAAACATAGCATTATGGAGGAGTAAAAATAAATGATAGCTACACACTCTAAAGTGAATAAAACTTGGAAAGCTAATAGAGAAGTAAAACAAAAACAGTGCAAAAAGTATGGTACATTTTTATGAAGTTCAAACAAATTCTGTGAAACCATAGATGGACTTAAAGATACTATTATGTATCAAATATTGTAAAAATTAAGCAAGGAAATAGCAAACATAAAATAACCAAAGCATACAAACTTGGGTAGATACAAGAGGTGTGATCATGTTCTACTTCATAAAGAGATGAGTAAATAGATAAATACAAGTAACTAGACTTTTTAGAAGTTAATAAAACGTTGCCTGTTATTTCTTAGTAATATAAAATATATGGTTTTCTAACAAAAACGTTTATTTTAAAAACATTTAAAAATAAATTTCAGGCTACTCCTAAAGTTATATTTACTTTTCCACTGAAGGAAAAGCTGGTTGTTGTAGTTGTAGTTTGTTTGTTTTAGTCTCCTCCTAGGTTTTATTATTATAATGTGGAATGAGGAATGTTAGATTGAAAAGTGAATTACTTTATAGACAAAAATCATTACTTGATTCACCTCCTGGTAAAGCAGATGGAACTCCTACAAATATGCCCTTTTGCCTTATGGAAGAGTAACAGTTATGCTTACTTCTGAAACATACTTGGTGGTGGCCCTAAATAGTGACACCATAGAAAACATTTGGAATATTTGCAATTAATTATTATAGTCATAGGGCTCTAAAAGGCACTGCAGGTATCTTAGCAGGTATTTCAGTAAACGTAAAAGTTGCCTGACTGTTTAAAAATATTAGCAAGGCACAAAACATGGCAGAAGTATTGTCCTCAGATATTATTTTTTTCCATATGCACCTGATTCCAGACATGACAAGTTATTTTTTCAAATATTTATTATAAAAGACTTTATTTATTTATTTGACAGAGATCACAATTCGGCAGAGTCAGGCAGAGAGAGAGAAGAGGAAGCAGGCTCCCTGCTGAGCTGAGAGCCGGATGTGGGACTCAATCCAAGGATCCTGGGATCATGACCTGAGTCGAAGGCAGAGGTTTTAACCTACTGAGCCACCCAGGCGCCCCCATGACAAGTTATTTTTGATAGATGTATATACAATGTATTTTCCAGTTATAAGAAAAATGGTTCTGCTATTTTTAACCATTTTTTTAAAATTAAATGATTTTTTTCATTAAAATTTTATTTTTTAATGTTTTACTTTACTTTTCTTTTTTTTTTTAAGATTTTATTTAATTATTTGAAAGACAGAAATCACAAGTAGGCAGCGAGGCAGGCAAAGAGAGAGAGAGAGAGAGAGGGAAGCAGGCTTCCTGCGGAGCAGAGAACCAGATGCGTGGCTCAATCCCAGGACCCTGAGATCATGACCTGAGCCAAAGGCAGCAGCCCAACACACTGAGCCACCCAGGCGCCCCAATGTTTTACTTTTCATTATACTACTTAGAATATAAAACCTATTCCATTTTGTAAGAAGTTTACCATTTAAAAAATGGTAATTTTCTCATTGTGTCTTCCCCTCACATTGCTTTATTTTGAATAAAAAATTTCACAATAAACATAACTGATGCTTTCCTTCTGATGATCCCTCTGTTGGTCATATTGTATATGAGCCATGACAATTAGTTTTACAAAATTTATTGATGTTTGTTGATATGTTTTATCATAACTAATTTTCCCTCCCTTATCTAGATTCCCCAGCTTTCAGACAGATGGACACTTCAATAAACCATACCCAAGGGATGTATCAAGTACTTCTTAGACATTCTCTCAGATCCTTGAGGTGTCATTTTGCCTAGGGATTTGCAATAGGTTCTGCCAGAGGCACCACTGTGACAACTGATGTCCATGGTCTATCTCCTGCTAAGCTCAAGAGGTCGCTGGTTTCCAAGTTTATCTATACAATTAATGCATACCAGCAAGTTCTTTTTTTTAATATTAACAAACTTATTTTAAAGTTTATATGGAGAGGCAAAGACTCACAATAGTCAACATAGTGTTGAAGGAGAACAAAGACTGAGGACTGACTTCAAAGTTTACCATAACGATGGGGCGCCTGGGTAGCTCAGTGGGTTAAGCCTCTGCCTTCGGCTCAGGTCATGATCCCAGGGGCCTGGGATCGAGTCCTGCATTGGATTTTCTGCTCAGCAGGGAGCCTGCTTCTCCTCATCTCTCTCTCTCTGTCTGTCTCTCTGCCCATTTGTGATCTCTCTCTCTGTCAAATAAATAAATAAAATCTTAAAAAAAAGTTTACCATAACGATAATTGTAAGCAAGATATTGTAATACCACAGAAAGACTAGATTAAAGCAACAGAATATATATTATGAATTATATTTTATATTTAATAGAAAAGCAAAAGCAATACAAGAGAGCAAAATACAATCTTTTAAACAAATGGTTCTGGAGTAATGGTGAAGCTTAATGAAAATATATAAAATAAAATAATAAAATAAAATAAATCCAGGGAGATATCATACACTCTTCACAAAAATTAACTCAGATTGGATTATGAACTTAAAAATGAAACATGTAGAAGATCATATAGAAGAAAATTTAAATGACCTTGGTTTTCGCAATAACTTTAGCTACAAAAGCACAAGCACTGAATTTAAAAATGTCTACTCTGTGAAACACAATGCCAAGAGAATGAAAAGGCAAAGCACAGACTATGAGAAAAAATTTGCAAAATACACATCTGGCAAAGGACTGTTAATCAAAAATACACAAAGACCCCTTAAAACTCAACAATGGGGGAAAAACCTGATTAAAAATGAGCCAAAGACCTTAGCAGATACCTCACCAAAGAAAATATTACAGATGGCAAATAAGCATATGAAAAGATGCTTCACATCATATGTCTTCAGGAAAATGCAAATTAAAACAAAAAAGAGACACCAGTACATACCCAGAATCCAGAGTACTGACAACAGAACACGAAATGTTGGTGAGGATGTGGAGCAACAGGAATGTTCTTCCATGTCTATTGAGAATAAAGAATGGAAAACAACTTGGCAGTTTCTTACAAAACTAGACATATTCTTGCCAGATGAATCAGCAGTAGCAGCTCTTGTTATTTATCCAAAGAAGATGAAATCTATACCCACAAAGATGTCTATAGTAGTTTTATTCATAACTGACAAAAGCTTGGAAGCAACCGAGATATCCTTCCATAGGTGAAAGGTCCAATAAAGTGTAGTACATGCAAACAATGGAATATTATTTAATGCTAGAGAAATGAATTACCAAGCTATGAAAAGATATGGATATAAATATTTAATAAATATTTGATTTTAGGCTTCTACCAGTCTATCAATAGTATTAGTATATTTTAACAGTGAATGCTCAGCATTCATGAATTTACCTAATAAAACATTTTGGGTTCAATATTTTAAATACTTCAACCTCTATGATTATATTCCTAATAATTTTGAATTGGGGTAAATAAACCTTAATTTTTTGTAACTTGTTTCTTATTGCAAGAGAGATCAATGAAATTTTAGAAAATAAAAATTTACAAAAAAAAAGTTTAGTTTACTATTGCCAAATAATTTAAAACTTTATCTTATATTCAAATACATATATTTTTCTAAATTGATTTATATGCTACTAAAACCAAAAACTTTTAGTTATACTAGATTTCATATCATGCAATCAATGCCAGAAATCCATCTGGGTGTTATTACAATGCAAGGTGGAAACAAAGATAGTATAACAATTGGTGTTATGTAACTTTTCCGTTTTGATCAAGTTACTAATCTACAAAAGGCTTTTATCAGTGACAGACTTGGGAATTTAACAAAACTTTTAAACTAGCATGTGCGACTCATTCCTAGAAAACAACACAATCAATAACACTTTATTTAGATTAAATCATGACTATTTCTCCATTTGAATAAAAAAGGTAGCAACCCCAATAAGTTTATTGAACATGAAAAGTTGAAGTGATATAATGCTCCTAAGGAATTAAATGATCCAGTCATGAATTACAAAAAAAGGATATAAATTACCAAAGTGTTTGTATAATTGTAATGTACAACTGCCCATTATCGTTCCATAGTGTAGGCTTGTACAAGAACTCTATAAAAGAACTCCACTTCTAAACTGTGGAAAATATGTTCCCTTTCCCCCTATATACAACTATTAAGCCATTCATTTAGCTTTTAAAATATCCACTTAATACAGGCTTTTTACACATTTGAACAGGCAGCAGGGCTCTATTCTTATTGCTTACATCTGAAGGAGAGACTTCTAGCGTAAGAGGTAAATCCCATAAAGGAGCCCAACAGTAACAACAAAATACAGTTTAGTGAGCCCTTACAATCTGCCATCTACCTTTCTTCAATTAATAAAACATATAAAATACCTGACCACAAAGAGCTTACATTCTTTTGAAATATAATAGTGAAATAAACCAATAATAGAGGGGCACCTCAGTGGCTCAGCCCATTGAGTGACTGCCTTTCGCTTGGGTCATGATCTCAGGGTCCTAGGATGTAACTCCCCAGCAGGCTTTCTAGGCAGTGGGGTGTTTTCTTCTTCCTCTGCGCACCCTCCCAATTCTCTCTCTCTCTGTCTCAAATAAGAAAATAAACCAGTAATAGAATAATGATTGATGGTTGATGGTGATAAGTGATATACAAAAAAATACAAGAAAGGTAAAAGCCATTGGAGAATGCTGGGATGAAATTTAATTTTATTTTGTGTTGGGTGGTTATATCTCATTTATGAGATGTTATTTGCACAAAGACCCAGGAAGTGAAGGAGAGTGTTATACAAATATTAAAGGAAAAGATTGCTCTAGGCAGAGCAAGTAAGTATATAGACTTTATGTGAACAGCTTGTCTGTTACTTTTGAGGAAACGCAAGGAGGCCAATGAGGAGTTCATAGTGGTGGAGAGAGGAAGAACGTATTGATGTATAACCTTCTAGTACATTGAAACACCTTCAGTTTTTATTTAATATGAAAGGGGAAGATACCAAAAGACTTTCAACAGCAGAATAAAATCATCTGACTTGATTTTTAGGTTAAATTGCTGTACCAAAATAAATTTGCAGGGAGAAAGGAGTGCAGTATGTGTGGAAGTGGGGTTATCAATCAAGTCAATAATTCAGGAACATATGATGGTGTTTTTAGCATGCTGGGTGGTAATAGAAGTGGTGAGGTATGGTTTTCATTGTGTAGATATTTTGATGGTGAATATTCTGGTGAACAGGATGGGGTATGTGCAGGACAGACAATATCAACATTTATTTTACCTGCACAAACAGAAGGGTGGATTCTTCATTCCCTGATATGGAGAGAAATCTGAGTTCAAATGTTCTTTCTCATTAATGGCATAGTGATGATGAGGATTTAGTCAGACAGTGAAAGAGAGCAGTAAGCATAGTGTTAAGCGGTAAGACATTATAATACATTTGAACATCAAAAAACGTTGTGTTGGATCATCTGTTTATGGGAGTAAATAAATAAATAAAGCTTCCTGGGGTTCTGATAGAGGTAAAGAAGACTGCTATATGATCCAAAGGGGCACGTGCACCAAATGTTTATAGCAGCAATATCCACAATAGCCAAACTATGGAAAG
Organism: Mustela nivalis; assembly: GCF_964662115.1. Lineage (NCBI taxonomy): Eukaryota > Metazoa > Chordata > Mammalia > Carnivora > Mustelidae > Mustela > Mustela nivalis. The sequence goes on from NW_028135622.1 coordinate 71,562, forward strand.
AACCTAGATGTCCATCAACAAATGAAATATATATATATATATATACATATGGAATACTATTCAGCCATCAAAAGAAATGAAATCTTGCCATTTGCGTTGACATGGATGGAACTGGAGGGTATTATGCTTAGCAAAATAAGTCAACCAGAGAAAGACACTATCATATGATCTCCCTGATATGAGGAAATGGAGGTGCAATGTGGGGGGTTTGGGGCACAGGAAAAGAGTAAATGAAACAAGATGGGATCTGGAGCGAGACAAACCATAAGAGACTCTTAATCTCATAAAACAAACTGAGAGTTGAAGGGGGGGTGAGGAGGGTAGGGAGCGGGTGGTGGGGTTATAAACATTGGGGAGGGTATGTGCTGTGGTGAGTGCTGTGAAGTGTGTAAACCTGGCAATTCACAGACCTGACCCCTGGGGCTAATAATACATTATATGTTAATTAAAAAGAAGAAGAAGAAGAAGAAGAAGAAGAAGAAGAAGAAGAAGAAGAAGAAGAAGAAGAAGACTATAAATCAAATGCTATGGTTATCTGCAAAGAGTGTGTAATCAGACATATTTTATTAAAGTAACCAAGTAAAATGATGGTCGAAAATTGGAATAACAGAAAACATAAAAATCAGAGATTTTAAAAAGAGATATGGGACAGTGTAGAGAATATAGTCAAAGATATTATAATAGAGTTATATGGTGACAGATGGTGGCTATATTTGTAGTGATCATAGAATAATATATGGAGATATTGAAAACCTGAAACCAATGTAACACTGAATATCAACTACACTCAAATAAAAAAATAGTAAAAAGAAAACATTTTAATTTAAAAAGATAAAAAGAGGGACAAGAATTTGAAAAGTGAATTTCAAAAAGAGTAAAGATGAGGCTAAGACATACTCTGAACCTTGAGGAAAACACCATTTTGAAAATTCTTCCCATTTTGAGAAAACTCAAATGAATCAATACCATAAAAGAACCCATTTTAACTGAGAGATGTAATGAATGCTCAAGAAATAATTTTATGACAGGATAATTCCTCCCTATGAAACAGCATACAGAAACCCGGGGAAACACCTGGAAGCAAAATAAACTATACTGAAAATAAGAATTAGGAAAAAGATAAATGATGAAAGATAAGAAAATTGGACCTGCGACAGAGACCTAGTGAAGAGAATGTTTAGCTTGTGGTTTAATGTTTTTGAGGATAATCTAGAGTTCATAACTTCCTTGAGGCAGGCTGGTTGTAGGCAGTTTAGGCAGACCCCTAAGACAGGCCTACTTTGGGCAGGTGGTGTTGGAGGAGGCCATTGGGCTGGACAAAGACAAATCCAACCATTTGACTAAAGTGTCTGTGAAGATGTTGAAGTCAGATGCAGCAGAGAAAGACCTGTCAAACCTAATCTCAGAAATGGAGATGATGAAGATGATTGGACAGCACAAGGACACCATCAACCTGCTGGGTCTTGCACACAAGACGGTCCTTCGTATACTATCATGGAATATGCCTCCAATGACAACATACAGGAGTACCTGCAGGACCAGAGGTCTCCTGACCTGGATACTGTTACAATATCAGCCACAATGCAGCAGAGCAACTATCCTCCAAGGACCTGGTATCTTGTGCCTACGAGGTAGCCTGAGGCATGGGTAATATGCTCCTCGTGGCTGGGAAGCTTCAGTTGCCATATATTAAAAACAAAGAAAAGAGGTGTCTGGGTGGCTTCCTCCAAGAAGTGTCCCTTCTTTTCAGGTCATGATCCCAGGGTCCTGGGATGGAGCCCCACATCAGGCTCTCTGCACAGTTGGAAACCTGCTTCTCCTTTTCCCTCTGCCCTGCTTATAGTTCCTCTTCCTGTCTCTCTGTCTGTCAAATAAATAAAATATTAAAAAAAAAACAAGAAAGAAACAAAATGTTTTTAAAAGGTCTTTTTTTTTAATTTTCTAGGTGTTCCTGGATGACTTAGTTGTTTAAGCAGATGTTTGCCTTTGGCTGAGGTCATGATTCCAGTGTACAGGTATCCAGCCCTGCATGGGACTACTTGCACCCCAAGGAGCTTGCTTATTCCTCTCCCTTTGCATGTGATTCCCCCTGTTTGTGTGCTTCTTCTCTCTCTCTCTCTCTCTATCTCTCTCTTGCTGTCAATAAACAAAATAAAACCTTTTACTAAATAAATAAATAAATAAATAAATAAATAAATAAATTTCTAAACCTACTTTCAGTTTAGGTCCCTTAACAAAAATTGCTACTGCTTCATTTAAAAAAAAAAGTTAATTTAGAAAGATGCTTCCAGAGTTAACGAGCTGTTTTGTTTCTTTGTCAGGATTCAATATAGAAGTGCTTTAAAAAGTAAAAGAAAAAATATGCTATATTAACTCTAATCACACTATAACATTGGTGGTTATATCAAGATAATGAAAAGTGATTTTAAAGCAAATTTCATTATCAGACATAAAGATCAAGTCAAAATTATAGAAGAGTAAAAGAATGAATTCATCAGGGAGGATAATAATTCTTGACTTTTAATACGTAATAATAGATTTGGGGATATATAGGAAAAAACTAAGAACAAAAATTATAACTTCTACCTTGGACGACAAACGGAAAATAATTTCAACACCCTTATTTTAAGATTACATAGACAAATGGTCATCACATTGGTAAGATATGTAAGACTTGAACAAAATGATCAACTAACTAGATATGCTTGATATTACATTACAGTAACTGAACTAACTGAGGTCAGTCTTTGGTGAATCACAGAAACAGGTGGAGTTGTCAAACAAAGGAATCTTTGTTTACAACATACAAGGAGATTACAGGGAATAAGTTCCAAAGCCTTGACTGTTTGAACAGGAGAGAGATATTTATTTAGTATTTAAGATGAATACTCAGAAGGGAGAGTTTTATTATCCCGTGTATGGTTGGTCCTAAGGTTGTGGATGCATGCACATCCACATATGTATTTGTGCAATATGTATTGCATGTTCACCTGAATGAAGCTTGTATTCCACCGAGGGCAGAAACGTCAACGTTAGAATAAAGCAGAGGTAACTGTTGGACAAGGGAAAGGGACTCTGCAGGCTTCAAGAGCAGATATAAACTAGATGGGGTCTTGGGCTCATTTTCTGGGACAAGGAATGCAAGGCCTTGATTGCTTTTGAAAGAGCACTAGGAGTTTTACCACTGATTTATTGTCTCAATAGCTTAGGCTATTTCCTGGTCTGGTGGTGACTGTTAGTTTTCCCATTGCCTTGTTCCCTCAAAATCCTTAATGAGTGAGGTTTTTGCATTTCTTTGTAAGAACCTCCCAGGAAGTTTTGGAAGAAGTGTGCTTGGGCAAGTACACAGGTGGGGTATAGATTATTGAAAATAGCTGGGGACAAAAAATGACTTTTCTTATGTCCGGAAAACTATATGTCATCTTAAATTTTCTGGGAACCTCTAACTCTTTCTTCTGATGTTACCAGCAGGCATCTGAGATATTACTGATTGTTCTCTTGAACCTAAGGAAAAGGAAATGTAGAAAGCAAAAGACAAAACTTTAATATCTATCCTGCAACTCATCAATTCACTGCAGCCACCTCTCTGTCTTTCCCTTTCTCTTTTTCTCTCTTCCTATTTCTCTCTCACTTTCTCTCTCACATACGCACAACACACGCAAATCAACTTAAAACAATTTTTAATTTTCCCTATTCCATTTTAATATACTTGAGGCATGATCATTTTCTTAGTAAATACAAGGAAAAAAATCTAGGATTCCATCATTCTCTGTGATTAAAGAATTGAGGAATTTACTTCCAATAGCACTTATAAAAACATATTTTATTTAAGGAATATTATATAATCAGGTGCCTGCATTTTTCTTATTCTCCAACTAGTGTTATTTGGCAATTAATATTTTGTCAATCAATATTCCCCTATTTCTGAATGTGTGGGCAGTGAGAGATGAGTTAGAGCAAGGATGGTGAACACTCCCAACAACTGCAGACTACATATATCTTAAGCCATGATTTTCTTTGCAAAGGCCAACATTGATAATGTTGTAGTCATACCTCCGTGTACCAGGAAAGAAGTAGCATATTTCTTGAAAGACACAGCTATCAAAGCTCCATTGAGAAACCGTAAAGATGGAGAGGGGATTTGCAAATTATATATCTGATAATGGACATCTACTCTTATTATTTAAAAATGAATAAAAATAAAAAACTTTACTAATAACCAAACAGAGTATCCAATTTTACATGTGAAGGAAATAATGGAAGAGACATGTCACCAAAAGTATATGGATGGCTTAAAAGCACATGACAAATTTCCCAACATTTAGACATTAAAGAAATACAAATTAAAATCATAATGAGGGGCACCTGGGTGGCTCAGTGGGTTGAGCCGCTGCCTTCGGCTCAGGTCATGATCTCAGGGTCCTGGGCTCTCTGCTCAGCAGGGAGCCTGCTTCCCTCTCTCTCTCTCTCTCTCTCTCTCTGCCTGCCTCTCCATCTACTTGTGATTTCTCTCTGTGAAATAAATAAATAAATAAAATGTTTAAAAACAAATTAAAAAAAATAAAATCACAATGAGACATGCTTACATATCTATTAGAATGGCTAAAATTATAAAGGATAATTGTACTTGGTCTGAGCTAGATTGAGAAGCAACAAAAAATCTAAACTGTTGTTGGCATATATCATGATACAACCACTTTGGAAAATAGTTTCAAAATTTTTTTAAATGAAAAATATGTTGCAGTTACACAAAAAGCCATTTTATTCTAGGCATTTAAACAAGAAAAACAAACCCTATGTTCATACAAGGACTTGTATATGAATTTCATAGCAGCTTTATTTTTAAAAATTGAAAACAGTGAAAATGTTCATCAATGTCCATCAATAGAGCAAAGACAATTGGAGATTCTCAAAGTAATGATGCTGAGAAAAGAAAATCCAGGCCATGAATAGTATATACTGTGTGATTCCATGACTACAAAAAATCTAGAAAATACAAATTTATATATAGTCACAGTCATCAAATATATTGGTGTGATTTTAGGGCCTTCCTTGTGCTCCCAAAGCTTCGTACACTTGGATCTCCGAGCATTTGTTACACCATGTGAAAATATGAACTCTTTCTCTTTATTCTGTCTTACTAGAATAAGAATCCTTGAAATTGTATGGACATTTGAACTCTCAGTTATTAGCAGAAATTCTATCACACAGTAAGTTTCCAAATATAAAAGCCAGAGTTTTACAATGACTTCTAAGCTTTTACATGATCTAGCCAGTCATTTAACCTCTGTGACCTCTTTTCCTGCTACTCTTCAGTCACTCACAGTGGCCTCCTTGCTATTCCTCAGATATGCCAGGCATGATCCAACCTTATGGCCTTCAAGATAGCCAATTCCTTTGTCTGGAGTGACCTTATTGCTGATAGTTCTGGGCAAATTCATCACCTTTCCATACCTTTGTTCAATTGTCAGCTTCATTGTAACTACCCTGATCTTCCTATTAAAAATTTTAACTCCCCATCCCCTGCCTAGCAACCTTGATTTTCCTCACCCTGATCGAATTTTTCTTTTTCCCCATTGTACTCATCCTTTTTGAATGCACTATGCAATTTTTATTAAGGTTTATAGATTTTAATTGCCTCACCCATTAAAATAAAAGTTCTACAAAGCCAAGTATTTCATTTACCAGTGTAGTCTGAAGTAATATCTGCCATATAATAGGTTCAGTAGACAACTGGTAAATTTCAAAATAAATTAATGTTGACGGTATACTGAACTTCATAAGTCATTTCAAAATTTTTTCCAAAAAATAAACGATGTAAAACATACTTTAAATTTACTTTCAAAATATTTTATAGCATATAATGGACAATATACATAAGCCTTAAAGAAACAATTCTATAATTAACCATTTCATACCTACTTAAAAACTGCATAATACCACACTCTTAGATTTTCTTTGAATGCTCTAAAATAACCCTTCAAAGGAAATACATTTTTAAAAATAACAGATTTTTGGGCAAATAATTTAATAAAATAAAAGTTTCATTCATCTATGTAGATCATAATAAATGTTTTTAATAAGCATGAAATTATAACTCTGAAGTGTCTAAAATGAAACCACGTGCTAAGGGTGAGAGAACAAAAATAAATATCCTTTTTCCAAATAAGAGGAATTTATTACCTTTGAATCAAAGCATGTGGATTTGTTTTAACTGGCAATAAAGCAATATGGAGACACAAACCATAGAAAGTCATATTTTAGATCTCCAAAAGACTTCGAAGTGAAGAGTATACATTTTTTAATTGCTACATAATGCTACATAATGACAAGATGACAGGTTGTGACAAATAGCATTTTAAAAGCTCTACTCATAATGGAACGGAAGGTGTCATTTCCCTATAATTTTAGATATGTTTTTAATTTACTATATCTGGATACAACATATTACCAAACAAATGTTCATCAAAGACTAAATCATTTTTAATGGAACATAATAATTTGAACCTACATCTATGAATCATTTATTTCGATCTAACATTTATAGTCTCGCTAAACATTTTATCAGTTGTTGACAAAATTCAAAATAAATAGGATAAAAAGTCGGGTTTGGAAAAGTAGATTTCTTTTTCAATTTGCATTTAAATGAAAATATTTGCTGATATTTTTAAAACTTTAAATGTAATTTTATATATATCTGACCTATCAGATGATATAAAATTTTTGGAGAAAATATGATATATTTTTTGATCTTGGTTGAAGGTATTAATAAAGAGCAACTGTTTGTATTATTTGTATTGTGATATCTTAGTTAATAAACATGAATAACTGATATAAAATATGTTTTTTTAAAAATTTTATTTATTTACTTGACAGAGATCAAAGAAGGCAGAGTGGCAGCCAGAGAGAGAGGAATGGAAGCATGCTCCCTGCTGAGAAGACAGCCCACTGTGGGACTCAATCCCAGGAACCTGGAATCATGACCTGAGCTGAAGGCAGAGATTTTAACCCACTGAGCCACCCAGGCGCCCTAAAATATGTTTTTTTTTTTAAATATAGAAGTATAGTTCTTGCCAAAATATGGAACTAGCTGGAACTGAATGCCTCCTTCAAAGTCAGCTCTGGAGAAACTATTTCAGATATTAACCAAAAACAAAGAAATGATGATAAACTCCTTAAAACACTCAAAGTTGCCCTTGACTGGTATGTTTCAAGCTCTATTCCTGGTTTGAAGACAGGTTTTAACAGGCCTGTCACTGTAGAAATCCGCTGGATGTTTAGAGGCTATCAGAACTGTACAAAAACCTTGAAGGGGTAAAGACTTGAAAATTCTTTAGAGAGATTAGCTCCCTAAGGCATTATTCCTCCACACATTTTCCTCCAATCAATTAAGACTGATGGATGAGGGGCACCTGAGTGGCTCTCTCATCACGTGGGTGGTGGGTTAAGCCTCTGCCTTCATCTCAAGTCATGGTCTCTGTGTCCTGGGTGTCCAGCCCCACAACGAGCTCTGCTCCAAAGGAAGCCTGCTTCCCTCCCTGCTTGCCTGCCTCTCTGCTTACTTGTGATCTCTCTCTCTCTCTCTTTCTCTCTCTCTGTGTCCAATAAATAAATAAAATCTTTTAAAAAAGGCTGATGGATGATAAATTATGAAAACTGCTTCCTCCAAATGATGCTTCTTCATAAGGATTTAAGAATTTAAAATTGTAAGAATTTAAAATTGAAACTTGATCGTAGGATTTATCTTATAGAATAACATCAAGTGAAGGCAGTTATTATTAGTTCTGAAGTATTGGTGATTCTGAATTCTTGGCCTCATTAGTAAATTTATTTTTAAATTCTCCCATGGAGTGGTGATTGGCCTTCAGTCTTTCATTGATGTACATCATTGGGTCAAATGAGATGTGTGTGCCAAGAACTATATATAATCTTCTTTGTATTTCACTGGAGATGGCATTTCTGAGTTTTGTTCAATTGAATTTGGACAGATGTTTTAATAGTCACTTCTAGAGTTGGCCCTGGAGAATATCTTCCTTTTTTTCTCTTCCCGATTCTCTGAAAAACCCTGACTATTCACATTTTCACAGTGATATCACAATTCAAGTTTTTCCAAACACTATAGCTGCAAAATAGAAGGATGCTACTCAGAATGGAATACTATTCTGAATGATTGAGAAAGAAAACATTATTATAATTAAGCTACTAGGTTTCAATGTATTTTATTGTTGCTTAGAAAATCCTAGCAATACCAGACTTTACAGAGATTTGATGATCCTAAGAGGAGCTGAAATCATGGACCAAAATAACTATGCACATAAAAAGTACAATTACTTACCTAAAAAAGGTGATGTGGTTAACTTTATATGGCAATCCAAGTGTTATTGGAACAGGAATTAAAAAAAAATAGTTTAGGGATGCCTAGGTGGCGCAGTGAATTAAGCCAATGCCTTCAGCTCAGGTTATGATCTCAGGGTCCTGGGATCAAGTCCTGCATCAGGCTCTCTTCTCAGCAGGGAATCTGCTTCCCTCTCTCTCTCTCTCTCTGTCTGCCCTCCGTCTACTTGTGATCTCTCTCTGTCAAATAAACCCTAGAGACTTTTTCTTGGATTCTGGAAAATCAGTCCATTTGGTTACAAATAATTTTGTCACTGATGGAAATTTTGATAGCCCTTAACTGTGGAATGCCTAATGTATTGTTACAGCAATTGTGATTTGCCAATACATGGGTGATGTGTGTGTGTTGTGTGTGTTTATTTTTATTTTTGATGGTTTTACTCTTCTATGAGATTTTTAAGTAGACATAATTTTAATAAATTATGATTTGTTAAAATTTATCTGAGGTTCTATATAATAAAATGAAATTTGTGTGAACTAAAGAAGTGCATCTCCATTTTTTTGTTTTAAGAGTAGACTGGTCTTTAAAAATTGTCCAAGGAAGTACATTATATTCATTATTAAATTTGATAATATACAATAAAGTATTTATTGTCATATGGAACCATATCAAATTCTACTATTAATTCATATTAATAATTACCATAAGAGGAAAAAGCGATATCTTTCAAAATGAAAATTATCATATTTTTCAGAATATGATATAGTGTTATTTACTGAACAGAGGGAACAAATGTCAAAGTTTAACACAGTTTACAGAATGTTTTAACATAAATTGAAATTTAAATCTGACCAAATTTCACAGTTTTAAGTAAAATGATAACACTTTATATCCTTGAAAAGTGGTAAGTGACCCAAAACATGGCTTAGAAAAACAATTTTAACACTACACTAGTCTGAGATGGTTAAGTTATGGTACAACTTGCCATTGTGTATCATCAAATGGTATATTTTTTTCTTTTGAGCTTGTCATTATATTTTATTTTAGCCATTCTGGTAAGTGTGTAGTGATATCTCAGTGTCATTTTAATTGCATTTCCTTGATGACTAATTATGTCAAAATATATTATTTTGATGTTTAATGTTCGAGCTTTCTCAGTTCAAGACCATGAAGCCACTTAGGAAAAATACAGTTGCAGAGGCACTCATAGACCAACTCTTATTTCGAAAAGAGAAGAAACATTACTACCCATTCCAACAAAAAATAGATTTGTTATGCAGTAGGGATTTTATAAATTACCTGACACAACTTATATAATAAGATGAAATGGGACAGGCGGCTTCTTGCAGCTATATACAACATCATTTTAATTTCAATTTTCAGTATAATTTTTCCAAGGTATACACAGAATATATATTTAATGTAAATTGTGAACATTTTAAACTCTGTATATGGAAATTAGTCAATTTTAAGTTTATAACAATCAAAATTAACGCAAAGTTTATTTTAAATTAGTTAGCTTTCTCTGCATTGCAAGGCAGAATAATCAAGAATTGGTAAGAAAAAAGTAATCTCTGTAAAATTACCGGGGGTGCATTATAAAGGGTTCGGTAACCGATCAAACTCACAATTTGGATTGAATGGCAAGTGATTTTTAAAATCTGGAACTCATTGTCAATTTTTTTTCTTCATTGTGTCTTAATAAATTACTGTGTTCATTTGCATGGAAGTGAAGAAAAATGCATGACATTTCATCTCAACACTAACACCTTTAACTGGCAACTCTGAATGTACTTTACAGCAGTGTAACAAAGTAAAGATCAATGATGTTTCATGAAATATTTGTTATAATTCTCAAGGAGATAGGGAGTTTGTGCAAAAATGCAAATCACTTTGCGACTAAACACATTGTTTATTTCAGCTAATTTTAAGAAAATATGCTGAGAATCTCTCAAAAAAGGAAGCAATGATTTAGGTTTGCCTTCAAACTCCTTATCTAATCCTGAACCAACAGTACATAGCTCAAAGAGCAACTTATTTGAGCAGCTCCAATTTACGCGTTTCCTAACAATGCTTAATTTAGTGGAATTTCTGTCCAATTATGTTAATTTGATGTAATGAAAGACAAAAGTTCAAAAAGATCATCCTTAATTTATATAGATTGCCAAACTATGCATTTTCTGAATGACGCCCAGGAACGTATTTTCAAAAACAAACAAACAATGCCAGAACGACTATTATGTCATCTCTAGGCAGAAAGTGACTCAGAGCTTACATTACTCTCTCCCTGAAAGTATACTGTAGGCACTGAAACTACTACCCTGAGTCTGTGCTATCACATTCCTTAAGTTAGAAAGTTTTAAAACCCGTCTGTGTGGGAGTATTTCATTTAGAGATAGAGATTTGGTTGTTTATACATTTTCATACTTGATTTTTAGGGTGTAATATCTATGTTTTAAAATTCATGGTGGTTTTGAATACTGTTGGATAATTGTGCTAAAATGGTATATCCATTCCTCCTAGGAAACAGAAATTATAGAAAGGTATTGCTTTTCAAATCTGACATCTTTGAGTCATTGCAGCTTCATATAAATGCAATAGGAAAAGTGTCATTCATGTTTATGATATTTTCTATAAATAAATTAGAATGTACTGGAGGCCTGATATAAAGTGGGATGCCTAAACTTCAGTAAGATCTTGTTTTCCATTCAAAATAAATTTTATTTTTTTATTTTTTTTATAATGTCCCTCTATTTCAGATAAGCACCCCTGTAAGGTCCACTCCATTTTTTAAAAGATTTTATTTATTTTATTTGACAGATAGAGATCACAAGTAGGCAGAGAGGCAGGCAGAGAGAGAGGGAAGAGGAAGCAGGCTCCCTGCTAGGCAGAGAGCCCGATGCGAGGCTCAATCCCAGGACCCTGGGATCATAACGTGAGCCAAAGGCAGAGGCTTTAACCCTCTGAGCCACCCAGGCGCCACCAAAATAAATTTTAAATTGAATTATGCACCTCTAAGTTCAGAGACAATAAACATCAACCAACACAATTAATAAGTTCTATTTCTTGAAATTTCGGGAACATTGATAGTCTCATCTCCTGGAAGAACAACAGCTAAAATTTTTGGTCATGGATTCCTGCTAAAATATCACTTTCCCAAAGAAAATTAATGTTATGAATTTTCATTGATTGTTATTGATCATGAAGAATATAACAACCATGATAAAAAGAGTAGGAAAAACCTGATATCTCATCTGTAAGGGCATGTGGAAAGTAGGAAATGCTAATAAAAATAACTACCATTATTTCCTAAGTTAACATAATATAACAGAACAAAATATTTCATAACAATATTTTCTCTTTTTTTAAGATTTTATTTATTTGACAGAGAGAGATCACAAGTAGGCAGAGAGGCAGGCAGAGAGAGAGGAGGAAGCAGGCACCCTGCTGAGCAGAGAGCCCAATGTGGGACTCAATCCCAGGACTCTGAGATCATGACCTAAGCCGAAGGCATCAGCTTAACCCACTGAGCCACCCAGGCGCCCCCATAACAATATTTCCTAGGCTCATTCTGATAACTCTTTTCTACATTCAAATTTAAAGGTTGAGGCATGTGATATATATTACACAAAAAACATCCCAAGGGATTTGTTAAAAAAAAAACTCTTAATAAAGGACAAATCCAAAGGAATTTCTTTTCTAATTTAATTAACAAATTATGAATCGACTTACCTATTTCATCACAGTGTATCAGGCACCAATAATATTTTTTAATCGTCATACCTGATGCAATAGTTACCATCTTTCAGACATACTGATCATGAACAAGCAAATAAACAAGAGCACCGTAGCTTAAGATCTACCTGCATAAATATAGGCTACTTCAGACAATCTCTTCACCACAACATAGCAATGAATAGAAATCATACATGCTCTGTAATGGACATACAGAAGAAATAGAAGGGGATGGATGTTGATATATGCAGAATCTTTATTAATTACATTGTAAACCATAATATGGAAAAACAGAATACAATTTTAGAAATACCCAGGTCACCATCATTGTTTTATTTTTATATGTATAGATAAGGAGTTTAATAAACAATCCATGACTATTCAACTCCTTATATTTTGAAAATATTAGTAAAAGTAACAAACCTAGCACATAGAAAATTGTACCTTTCTGCAAAATACAGCTTTGCCAGCATGGTAGAGGAAAAGCAAAACAAAATAAGTAAGAAAAGTTTAACATTTCACAAGAGTTTTACTTTTATTTTTTTATTTTTTATTTTTTATTTTTCATTTATTATTTACTTCTATTTTCTACTTTATTTTAATGAAAATGTCATGACCATAACATAAGAGCAGAATTAAACCAACATGAGAAATTATTTTTTTATAAGTTAAAATAACCTAGTTTGGTGATTAATTCAAAAATTATATTACCAACTTCAGTGTTCTTGCAGTAAGTATCACTGCATAAACAAATGAGTCAGGAGTCATAAACTAATGATGATTCTAAATGTTATTTAGAGAGACATTCTGTTCTTAATATATTTCAAATATTCTACACAAGGCAAAGTGGATCCATGTAATCTGTAGGCAAAATAAGATTTTAGAGAAGTATATATTTCCAACAGTATTTATAAAATATTACCTTTATGTAAGGCATCATCCTGGACTTTGTGGAAAACACACAAAGGAGTAAGAAGTGGCCCTTCAAGAAACATATACAATATCAAGGTTTAACATGAAGCAGCATGTCTTCTCTAAGTAAAAAAAACATTGTACCAACTGACTTTACTGAAACTTTATATTTATTGCTCTCATTTTAGGTCATAGTGTCCTTCTGCATGCAGGCTGCTATAACGGACATGATATAGACTTAATAGCTTATAAAGAACAGGAATTTATTTCTCACAGTTCTAGAACGGAGAAGTTCAAGATTAAGGAATGGGCAGATCCAGGGAGAGCCCACTTCCTCATAGATGGCTATCTTCTCACTGTAAACGTACATGATGAATGAAGCAAGAGAACTCTCTTGGGGTCTCCTTTAAAAGGACTGTAATCCCACTTATGACCTAATCACCTCCCAAAGGCCCCTATGTTTTAATACTAGCACTTCCAGAGTTAGATTTCATAATATGATTTTGGAAGACATAAACATTCACACCATAGTATATATAAACAAAAAAAGACACAAAAACAACAAACAAAAAAATTATTGTAACTACCTATTATTTTCAACTACATAAACTTTTAATTTGTTTCTATATAATATTAAATAACTCATTTGAGTGATTCACTTATATCCAATGCATCTAAGTGCAATTAAATTTGCTTACCCAACATATCCAGCAGCATATTTCTTCAGACTATCCCATTCCCCACCTTACAGGATTTACCACAATTAGGAGACAGGGGATAGAGGATAAATAGTTAGATCTATACATAAACACACTTGTACATACACATATGCATATTTTTTCCTGTTAATGATACTCATGCAAATAAAATTTAGGCTCAAGGAAACCTGTCTTGTGTGTTACTTAATATCCAGTTTTTAGTCAACATCCAAAAACAAATAATCCAATAAAACCATGGATAGAAGACATGAACAAGTGTTTCCCCAAAGAACACATTCAAATGTTCAGTAGATACATGAAAAATGTCCATCATCATGTATCATCAGGAAATTGCAAAGCAAAACTAGAAAGAGATACCACCTCACACCTGTCAGAATGGCTAAAATCAACACTACAAGAAACAAAAGGTGTTGGAGAGGATGTGAAAAAGTAACACTTGTGGGGGCTGCCTGAGTGGCTCAGTGGGTTAACCCTCTGCCTTCAGCTCAGGTCATGATCTCAGGGTCCTGGGATCAAGTCCCACATCGGGCTCTCTGCCAGGCATGGAGCCTGCTCCCTCCTCTCTCTCTCTCTACTTGTGATCTCTCTCTGTCAAATGAAGAAAATCTTAAAAAAAAAGAAAAAGTAACAATTGTGAACTGTTGGTGGTGATGCAAACTGATACAGCCATATTTGAAAACAGTATGGAATTTCCATAAAATTTAAAAATAGAAGTCCTTTGTGATCCAACAAACCTGTTGGTGTGTATTTACCCAATGAATATAAGAAAACTTTTTCAAAGGGATGCTAGCACCCCTATGTTTATAGCAGCATTATTTATAAAGCTAAGATATGGAAAGCGCCCAAGTATCCATCAATTGATGAATAAATAAAGAATAAGTGGTATGTATATACAATGGAATATTATTCTGCCATAAAAAAGACTGAAATCTTGCCATTTGCAATAACATGGTTGGAACTAGACAGTATAATGCTAAAAGTGAAATAAGTCAGTCAGAGAAAGACAAATACCTTTGCTCATATATGGAATAAAAGAAACAAAACAAAGAAGCAAAGGGGAAATAATAAGACATAGAAAGAGAAACAAAGCAAGAAACAGACATTTCATTACAGAGAAAAAACTGATGGTTACTTGACGGGATCTGAAAGGATTGATGGATTAAATAAGTGATGGGGGTTAATTAGAGCACTTGTCATGATGAGCACTGAGTGCTATATGTTATATTGTACACATGAAACGTATACAACCATATATGTTAACTAACTGGATTTCAAATGAAAATTTTTTAAAATCCCAGTTTTTAGCTCACATTCTGGCTTACAAAAGGGATTTAGTCAGGAATTTGGAGATTAGTTAATGAACAAATAAGGGGTGAACAGGCAGTTGTGAGATAAAATTACTATCCTTTCTGGCATGATCTTATACCTTTTATCTAGAATTATTTTTAGCACTTTAGACTCTTCCTATTTTATTTTGAGACATTAAACAAAAATTTCCTCAAAGGACCTTACTCCATCCAATTTGAGCAAAAGTGTGAGAGAGGAAATGGTGTCCAGGAGGAAAAAAAAAAGATGAAACTACATTTGTTTACTAGTGAATGCATAGTTCTTCCACAGAAGAAGCTCTAAATGGTCATGGCTCCAGCTTTATATGTGTTCAGTCATATGTTCAGAAGTAGGTAACACTATCAAAAAATATAAAGCATCTGAGATTATTTTCCCTTATTTGAAAGCTGGTGTATGAGACTGCCATAGTTTCTTGGGTGTTGATAGAAGACGCAGACTCATGGTTCAGAAATAATATAGTTTATTATTCACAGCAATACAGGTAGCCAGAATATTAGCAGTATTTGTGTGTGTGTGTGTTTGTGTGTTTGTGTGTGTGTGTGTGTGTGTGTGTGCGTGTGTCGTAGGTGTGGGAGTTATATCTCAGTTCTGAGCCTCTGTTCCCACAAGAAGAATCAAAGCAGAGGCAGATAATATTTGCAAATGCAACAGGTTAAGTTAAAAAAAAAAGATACTATTTCTGTCTTCCAAGTCTATTCAATACAACCATCTTCAAAGGATGGCCTAGAACAAATAATAAATGCAGAAATGTAAGCAACCAATTGAAAAGTGTCTCCCAAGACATACACTTTTGACAAAAATACTATAGGATATTACATGGATCAGGTGCATTGAATACTGGAAGGTTAAAATTACAAGGGACCAAATATTTTTAAGCAGTTCTGGCATCCAGTAGAGTTCAAATAGGTTTTATAAGATTGAGGAAAGAAGCCATCAAAACCTGGGACCAGGGACACCTGGGTAGCTCAGTGGGTTAAGCCTCTGCCTTCGGCTCAGGCCATGATCTCAGGGTCCTGGGATTGGGCTCTGCATCAGGCTCTCTGTTCAGCAGGGAGCCTTTCCCCGCCCCCCCCGCCTCTCTGCCTACTTGTGGTCTCTGTCTGTCAAATAAATAAATAAAATCTTAAAACAAAACAAAACAAAACAAAAATCCTGGGCCCATTTTCCCAAAAGTATGATTCTGATTCTAGTCTCTATGATGTTATCCCTTGAAGACAATGTCCCTAATTGAGTTGAATTAGTTTACTAAAGAGCATACCCCCATTTGTTGTAGGAGATGAACAATATGCAAGAGGCAAAATGCCACATGGAAGCCACCTGGTCTTCAGTGGAATATAGAATCAGTTCCTTTGGGATGAATTTGTTCCACATTTGACTTCCCACTTAAGGGAAAATAAGAGTGCGTTCGAATAGATTTTAAATAGGAAATGAAAACGGAAGCTTATACAAGATTATAAAATGGGAAATTTCATTTAGATAAGCAATCATTTCAAAGTCATCTTCATAATATTACAGACGCTTTACATAATCATAATTTTATTTTGGTATTATATGGTAATTTCAAATATAGTAAATATAAAGAATTTACCTCTGTAATTATAGCGAGTCTGGTCATAGTTTAATGGCAACAAAACTTCAATTTAGAATTATGGTCTACCAATGATTAATACATTTGGAAATGGTGTGTCATCTTCACTCCACTTGTCTTACTAAAACAGTGAGCCAAAAAAAGTAGGTCCAAGCTGTTTACTATAGTCAAAATGGGTTGCTTTTGCACTTGGTAAAGAAGCAGTCATATTTTGGAAGAAGAAACTGAGGCTATTAATATTTTCAACTTATTTTCAGAAAAGGAAAGAAAGGATAATCTAAGCTAAAGCCAAAATCTTACACAAGGTGCCAGGAGAATGATCTTTTCCCAGATAAAGGGTTTTTCAACTTAGCCATGTTAGGAGGAAGAAGAGATGAGACATTGTGGACATGACTAACTTTTGTACACTGTTCAAAAAGTTTTCAAAATAATGTGTATTATTTTTCTTCTTTTAGCTGAGACAAAAACAAACAAACAAACAAAAAAAACACTAATGAGCTTACTCTTAAATGGAGGTAAACAAGAAACTATCAAAGATTGAGTGTTAGGTATTGTCCCCCTCCTTTTTTTTTAATTATGTTATGTTAGTTACCATACAATACATCATTAGTTTTTGAAGTAGTGTTTCATGATTCATTTTTTGTGTAAAACACCCAGTGCCCCATGCATATGTGCCCTCCTTAATACCCATCATCAGGCTCACCCATCCTCACATCTTTCTCATCTTTAAAACCCTAAGTTTGTTTCTTGGAGTCCAAAGATTTTCATGTTTCATTTCCCCCTCCAATCCCCCCACTTCATTTTTCCTTTCCTTCTCCTAATGTCCTCCATGCTATTCCTTAGGTTCCACAAATAAGTGAAACCATATGATGATTGACTTTCTCTGCTTGACTTATTTCACTTAACATAATCTCCTCCAGTCCCATCCATGTTGATGCAAAAGTTGGGTATTCATCCTTTCTGATGGCTGAGTGATATTCCATTGTATCCTTGGATCACATCTTCTTTATCCGTTTGTCTGTTGAAGGGGATCTTGGCTCTTTCAACAGAATGGCTATTATGGACATTGCTGCTATGAACACTGGGGTGCATATGGCCCTTCTTTCCAGTAAAATAGAGCTAGCCTATAACCCAGCGATTGCACTACTGAGTATTGACCTCAAAGATACAGATGTAGTGAAAAGAATTAGGTATTGTTAAAGCACAAATGCAGGGGATAGAAGTTATGGTACAGAAGAGGGAAGGGCAACCATATGGCAGAGTAGAATAAAGTAGCTCAGGAATAAATGAGTCATATTCAGATATTGTAAGGCATGTGGGGTTGGCAGGGAGAGCATGAGAAATCATGAGAGAAGAGAGAGAAAATGGACCAGGCAGGAGAGGTTTATAACATTTTAACATCTAAGGTAAGCATATGCAAAGCAGAATAGGGAAAGAAATAAAAGTTTTTATAAGACTCAATACATAAGGAATAACGTGGAGGACACTGGGAGATGGAGAGAAGTGTGCTGGGGGAAATCGGAGGGAGAGACAAACCATGAGAGACTGTGGACTCTGAGAAACAAACTGAGGGTTTTGAAGAGGATGGTGGCAAGTGGTTGGGTGAGCCCAGTGGTGGGTATTAAGGAGGGAATTTATTACATGAAGCACTGGGTCTGGTGCATAAACAATGAATTTTGGATCCCTGAAAATAAACTAAAAGAAAAAAAAGACTGACTACAGACATGGACCTTAGTGTAACACAGATATGGAACTCACTGTAATACCAGCCACTTCCCACCGACACACACAGACTATGATAATAATAAATAATAATGCAATTAAGAAAATTTCCTGCCAAATAATTTTTCCTCTTTTTTATTTTTATGATTATTATTTTTATTTTTTAAAGTTTTTATTTAAATTGTAGTTAGTTAAAATAAGGTTAATATTAGTTTCAGGTGTACAATATAGTGATCAACACTGCCATACAATGGCTTAAATAAAAAAAATGAAAAAAAATTTTTTTAAAGATTTTATTTTTAAATAAAACCTCTACACCCAAGGTGGATTTCAAACGTACAACTCCAAGATCAAGATTTACATATTTTACTGACTGTTCCAGCCAGGCACCCCAACAAATAAAAATTTTATAAAATTGTTGAGTTTGTGGGATTCTCATTTGCTCAGTCAGTTAAGTGTCTGCCTTTGGCTCAGATCATGATCTCAAGAGTCCTGGGATCAAGCCCCATATTGCTCATGCTCTCTCTCTCTCTCTGTCTCTCTGGCTTTTGCTCTTAAATAAATAAATAAAATATTTTTTAAAAAATTGTTGAATTTGTTTAGTTTTAAACTATTAGACAGAGATGAAGATAAAGTATGATGTCATGGCAGGGAAAAATACAACTTACACGATTTAAAAATAAAATATGCAGTGCAAGTTACCTCACTTCTTTTATCACCACACTGGGACTTTCCCTACTGAGTTGTTGTAATGTAAGGACCTATTTTATATTTTTATATTTTAGCAAGAGGCTTTCATTGAGGTTAACCCTTAAACTGTCCTTGCTCCCCTTCCCCCAGGGGATTAACTTAAAACCATGTCCTGGCAATCAGCTCCAGGTAACAAAGCCCATATTCAAGGGTGGGTCAGGCCAGGTGGAGACATCAATCAGCGGGAGGGGGGGCGGTGTTTGCATATTGTCTCCCTAGATACTAAGGAGTATGCCCCACTCCTCTGCCCTTTGGGAACCTTTTTTGCACCAATCCTAATCAAGGTGTAATAGGCTGGGTCAAATGTCTATACTAGGGTAAATTGACCTCAATTGGTCACCTAGCCTCACTGTGGAGTTTCCTGTGTGTGTTAAAATCTCATTGGTCACCTGTACGTGGCCAGGCCTGACTGCATGGCCTTTGCCCTTAAAAGCTAGACTGTGAAACAGCAAAGGGTTGCCTTCTCTCTTAAGAGGTGTGGCTCCGAACGTTCGGTTAGATTCTTGATGCTTGGCATGAAATAAAGCTTTGCTTGATCTTCGCTTTACATCAGTCTCGCTCCTTTAATCATAGACACATTATTGGGGCATAACAGTATTAATCTTAAAGTTATAAGTCCACAATGTATCCATCATCCATTCTACCCCTTAACATTCCCCTTTGGACAGACCCATGATCTAGAACAAGCCTTATTTTATAGTGCCTTGTAGGAGATTTTTGCTACTGCCTAAATTGCCTACTTTCCTCTCACCATTACCAGGGAAATTGGGTCCACTGAAACAAAGGGGTAGTGTAAGAAATTAACAACTTCTATAAATCTCTTTAAATAATAAAGTATAAGATAGTGATACCTTTTTTTCTGCCGCATAACCAATTCTTGCAAGAATAAGGTCATATAAGAGAATTTACAACACATGCTAGCATTATCCTACTGGACCCAGACCATTTGTATGTTTCTCTGTCTCTGAGAAATGTAGTTATTTACATTACTGAAACCTACAAATTGTTTGATATGACTACTAATATCACCTACATTATTTTAAAGCCTGTTTAAGGCTTCTGTAATACATAGGCTTTGTAAACACTTATTAAGCATCTTGTATATATCAAACACTTTAAAAATCTCTGCTTTAAAAAAAAAACACAAAAAAACTCTACCTCAATGGAACTTTGAGTCTGATAAAGATACAGGCAATATACAAGGCAACAGATAGAATAATTACATATTTGATTATATACTCCGAGGATGTCACATTAAATTGATATGAAAATGATGAGAAGGATCTGGATTTCTTATCAAAATTTTTTGCCTTAAAAGGAAATTGATATTTAGGGAAAGTTGTTACTGAAAGAGGTCCTGTGTCAACCAAAAATGTTAAACCATGATCTCGCTAAATTTTCCAGTTGTGATCATTGCTTTGTTTAGCTGTCTTCTATTAAGACTGAATTTAGTAATTCAGTCTCAGATTTTAGTAAGTCTTTTTTTTAAAGATTTTATTTATTTATTAGAGAGAGAGAGGGAGGGGCAGAGGGAGAGTAAGAACCAGACTCCTTGCTGAGCAGGCAGCTGATGCAGGACTGGATCCTAGTACCCTGGCATCATGATCTAAGCTGAAGGAAGACATTTAACCAACTGAGCCACCCAGGCACTCTAGACTGTAAACTTTTAAAGGTAAAAAAGTTTATTCTTCTAGTAGTTCCACAGACATTTCTAACATCCATAAGAAAGCATGTACTGATGTAAAATGCCAGCAAATCAAATTATTTAAAAAAGGAAGAAAGAAAGAAAAGATATATCTGGATAAAGAGAAAAACAGAAAATCTAATAATACATTGAATTATTAGAGCAAAGAGTGGAGGAAGAGAAAATAAATATGAAATAGAGATTTCCACTAAAAGAAAAAAATTGAATAAGGCAGGAGATTTAGAAAATTATTATGACAGACTTGAGAAAAAAATAAAATAGGAATTTTTAGAAAATAGCAATGAATGAAAAGCTAAATTGTTCCTACCTCTATAATATTAGCTGTTTGTTGTTATTGTTGTTGCTAATTTACCTATTTAAGCTAATAAACAAAGAAAGGTTTCATTTAGGGATAAGGTTTCTCTCTCTCTATATATATATTTTTTCCTTTTAGGGATAATGTATATATATATATATACATATATACATACATATACATATATATGTATATATATATATTTTTTAATTTTAATTTTTAGAAAATATGTCACAGAAAGTGTTTAAACTTTAAGATACAGATGCAACATGTAACAAACTGCATTATATGAATGTCTAATTTGTAAATGCTGTTAGAGGAAACTTGGTGGAAATGTTCTTATGTGCTTGTGTTTCTGGAACTAAGTATATTTATTAATAAGGAATAGTTTAAAATTATGAAATGACCAGGAGTGGACAATTTTCCTAATCCTATCAGCTCTTTGCAGCTCTTTTATTAGCCCCCTTCAGGAATATCAGCTTTATTTATCTAATTAAATTTTATATTAATGTGCTTTTGACTTTTGGCCTTTCTCTTCCTTCTGTTCTTTTTTTTCCCCTAAATTACATGTTTCTGTTTAACAGCTACAATCATTCTTTGATATGAATTCTCAACATCAATTTACTAACTCCAGAGATGAAGCAGCAACAATATTTAGAAGCGAAGAATACAAAGCCTTGGGCATCTGGATGGCTTAGTCAGTTAAGCATCTGCCTTCGACTCAGGTGGTGATCCCAGGGTCCTGGGATGGAAACCCAGGTTGAACTTTCTGCTCAGCTGGGAGCCTACTTCTCCCTCTCCCTCTGCCTGCAGCTCCCTTTGCTTGCGTTCTCCCTCTCTTTGTCAAGTAAATAAAATAAAATAAAATAAAATAAAATAAAATAAAATAATGTAAATAATACATTTATTTATTTATTAAAATGCACACAATACATAATGTATTGCATAATTATAATAATGATTAAATAATTTATTAAATATTTATATTAAATATATCAATTTAATTAAATAAATATTTTTTAGAATTTAAAATATTTCAAATTTAGATTATTAAATATTGAATCATTAATTTAATAAATAAAAATCTGAACATGATTAAATAAAATAATTTATTTATTAAAATGAATGAAATAATATTGTCATTCTCTGAGCATGTATTTTTAAATAGTCTAAAAGAAACCATCTAATAAAATCTAAATACATTGAGTTCAGATATTTATACAAGTTAACCCAGACACTCAACCCAAAGACAGTTTCAAAACATTTGTTTTTATCTACTACTCAAAATACGATTTTAATGTATTTATTTGTAACTTTGACATAGCACGGAAACTTGGAGGAAAAGGAGACATTTGCTTTTAATATTTGAAAATTATTTTGTTGATTTAAAATAAAAACCTTAACACGTGAGCATTTCTTCTTAAATAACACTGTGAAGTTTCTGAGTCGCATTCTATTAAAAGTGCTGATAAAATGGCCTCAGTTACTCATTTAAATTATCAGCTGAATGGGTAACAAATGAAGTAGAGAGCTTTTTAATTATTTATAAATGTATTGCTTGTGGATGGAGTGCCAAATAGAGTTACCTCTCTTTTTGGCTTTGTTTTGTGAGCAGCAGTGGAATCTATGAATGAGATTAAACATAAGGACATTCACAGAAATTCTTAATGAACTTCTGGGGAAGGGCAATAAGTGCAAGGAAAAAATGCAGCAAGACTAATTACAAATTTCAAGTGGTCATCGCTTAATTATAGAAGCTTTTAAGTTCAAGTAATATCCATGTAACCATAAACCAGTTATGTAAATGTGTTAGCCTCAGTTTTTTTACCCATGAAATGGTGATGATAATACTTATTATGCAGTGTTGTTGTGTGGATGTGATGAAGCATGGAGCATGAGAGTCTCATATTCCATGCTACAATGATAGCTATTTTTATACTTATAATAATTCTAGCAATGGTAATTAAATTGTTCAAAATGGTAATATTCATTTATATTGAGGCATTGTATTGACTATTCATAGACACATTTACCAAAATAAATTTCATTTTACTTTACCCCCTCTGAGGATATATATTCCCTAATTCAATATGAATCTCCTTATGAATAATAATTATCATAATAAATATGCTGATTTTCTTCTATTTATTTTTAGGGAGGTATCCTTTACTGTTGAACATAAAGAAACTTAAGCAAGTCTGTCTTATTCAAAATTTGCATGCTGCTTTCTTATGAAATTAGATTATAGAGTTGTATGAAATAAATTCATGCAGTTAAGACATTGATGTTTGGAAAACTGGGTGGTCAGTTTAGTATTTCAAAAGAAGATTTTAAATTTAAATCTTAAAACTGAGCTCTTTCAGCCTTATTTATAGACCATCCTTCATGCTTCATAAGTACTTCTTCATTGTAAACTAAGTAATACTTTTTGTCACAGTGTATATAACGAAAATGGATTTTATATTCTATTATTTCAGAGTTAGTTGCAGTTTCTACTGCCTTAATTCCTTTTTTGAAAAATAGATTAATTCTACAAAAAGTTTTTTCCAGCTTTATTGAAAGAAATCGACATATTTATAAATTTAAGAAATGATTTCTTATAGCATTGCAAACTTTTAACATTGTGTAAATTTTGTACAATTTGATAAATTGGTATACATCTTTATTGCAATATAATCTACATAAAAATGTTAATACATCTACTATCTCGTATAGTTGCCACTGTTTTTTATGCATGTATCGTAAGGAATTTTAAGATCTACTCTCTTACCAACTTTTATGTATATAGTAGAGTAGAGATAAACTTCAGAGGTCTTGTGGGTTTTGTTCCAGACTGCCTCAATAAAGTGATTATCTCAATAAACTAAGTCAAATTATTATTTTTTTTGGTTTCCCAGTGCATATAAAAAATTATGTTTCCCAGTGCATATAAAAAATAAACACTATACTGCACTGTTCAAAAGCATTATTTTTTAAAGAAAAACAATGTATATACCTTAAGTAAACTAGTTCTGAGTTTTCAGTGGGTCATAATTACTGATCACAGATCACCATAACAAATACAATAATAATGAAAAAACTTGAAATATTGCAAGAATTACCAACATGTGACAGACACAAAATGAACAAATGTTGTTAGAAAAATGGTGGCAGCAGACCTCTTTTATACAAGATTGCTATAAACTTTCAACTTGTAAGAATGTGATATATGCAAAGTTTAATAAAGGGAAGCACAATAAAAAAAGCATGTATATCTTATTAACTATGATCATCATGCTGTACATTAGATCCCCAGAACTTTTTCATATTATAGTTGCAAGTTTGCACCCTTGGACCACCTTACTCCACCCCAGGTTCACCCCTTGTCAACTCAACTCTAAGTTTCCATTAGTTTTCCTTTTCCTCAGATTCTGTATGTAAGGGATATCATAATACATAAATTAAAAAAATATACAAAATCTTTGAAATATTTCACTTAGAATAATACCTTCAAGATCCATCCATGCTGTTGTAAATGGCAGTATTTCTTAATTTTTCATGGTTAAGTAGTATTCCATAGTATATATTTACCATACTTATTTTATTCATTCATCCATTAATGGATACTGAAGTTATTTCCATCTCTTGCTTAGAGTTAATAATTTTATAATAAACATAAGAGTGCAGATATGTCTTTGAACAGTGACTTCGTTTTCTTTAGATAGATACCTAGAAGTGGGATTACTGAATCATATGGAAATTTTACTTTTAATAATATGAATAATCTCCATACTGTTTTCCATACAAACTTATATCCCTATCACAGTGCATAAGTTCCCCATTTTCCCCAATATTTACCAAAATTGGTTAGTTTCAATTTTTTGGTAGTATATATTCTAATATCTTGCTGTGTTTTTCAGAGGTAAACAACAACAACAACAACATAAGGACTTTGCCCTGAGTTTTTTACGTTGAGCACTTTTTAATGCTCCTGTTGGTCATTTATATAACTGTTTTGAAAAAAAAAGTCTATTGAGATCCTTTTGCAATTTTTTTAATTATATATATTTTTCTATTTGTATCTGTTGGTAATTAACCTCTTTTAGGATAGAAGATTTGTAAGTATTTTCTTACATTCTGTGGATTGTGTTTTCATTCTCTCTCCCTTTTTTTGGCAATGCAGAAACGTTAGTTTGATGTAATACCATTTATTTATTTTTGCATCACCTTTAAGTCTTTAATCTATTTCAAGTTCAGACTTATGAGTGATATAAGGTTCCCTTTTCATACTGTTTATGTGACTATTCAGTTTTAAATATCATTTATTGAACAGACTATCTTTCCCCATTACATATGTTGGCCCCTGTCAAATATTAGGTGACTGTATGAAAGGATTTATTTCTGGACTCTCAATTCTGTTCTACTTGTTTATTGGTCTGTTTTTATGCCAGTATACTTTATTGTTTTGAGCATGAGGGCTTTGTAGTATAGTTGCAAATCAAGAAGTGTAATCTCCCTTCTTCATTCTTTCTCAGAACTGCTTTGAATATTTGTTGTCTTTTATGGTCTCATATAAACTTTAGGATTCTTTACTTACTTCTGTAAAAAAACAATATTGGATTTTTTTTAAGATTTTTAATTTTTTATTTGACAGAGAGAGATGACAAGCCCGCAGAGAGGCAGGCAGAGAGAGAAGAGGAAGCAGGCTTCCTGCTGAGCAGAGAGCCTGATGCGGGGCTCGATCCCAGGACCCTGGGATCATGACCTGAGCCGAAGGCAGTGGCTTAACCCACCTAGCCAGCAGGCGCCCCTAACATTGGATTTTAGATAGGAATTGGATTTACAGATGGTTTTCGGTAGTATGGACATTTTAACAATGTTAATTTTTACCATTCATAAATATGAGCTATCTTTCCATTTGTGTCTTCTTCAATTTCTTTATCAATGTCATAGTTTATGGAGTACAGATCTTTCATCTTCTTAGTTAAATCTATTCCTAAGTATTTTATTATTTTTGATGCTATTGTGAATTAGATTGTTTTCTTTATTTTTTCAGATAGTTCATCATTAGAGTGTTAAAATGCTCCTGTCTTGTGCTTACTTTGGCAGCACATATACTAAAATTGGAATGATGCAGAGAAGATTAGTGTGATCACTGAACAAGGATGACATGACAAACTGGGAAGCAGTCAATATTAAAAAAAATGAAACAAAACAAAATTCTTGTCTTTTATATATTGATCTTGTGTTTGGCAGCTTTACTAAATTTGTTTATTCAAATTTTTTTGTGATGTTTTTAGGATTTTTTAACATGTAAGTTCATGTTATCCAAAAAAAGAAAATTTTACTTCTTCCTTTTTTTTTTTTTTTTTGGAGTCTCTTATTTCTTTGTATTCCTTGTTTCTCTGGCTAGGACATCCAGTACTATGTCAAATGAGAGTAGTGAAAGTAGACACACTTGTTTTTTATCTGATCTTTAAGGGGAAAAGTTTCAAAAGTTTTTGATTGAATATGAGATTAGCTCTGGGCTTGCAATATGTGTTTTTTCTTTAATGGATTTTTTAAATTATTTTTTAAAATTTTTTATAAACATATAATGTGTTTTTATCCCTAGGGGTACAGGTCTGTGAATCACCAGGTTTACACATTTCACAGCACTCACCATCACTCACCATAGCACCTGCCCTCCCCAATGTCCATACCCCCACCATCCTCTCCCAACACACCTCCCCCCAGCAACCCTCAGTCTGTTTTGTGAGATTCAGTCTTTTATGGTTTGTCTCCCTCCCAATCCCATCTTCTTTTATTTTTCTTTTCGTACGCCCAAAACCGCCTATGTTGCATCTACACTTCATCATATCAGGGAGACCATATGATAGTTGTCTTTCTCAGATTGATTATTTCGCCAAGCATAATACCCTCTAGTTCCATCCATGTCATCACAAATAGCAGGATTTCATTTCTTTTGATGGCTGCATAGTATTCCATTGAACATATATAACACATCTTATTTATTGATTCATCTGTTGAAGGACATTTAGTTTCTTTCCATAGTTTAACTATTGTGGACATTGCTGCTATAAACATTTGGGTGCATGTGCCCCTTCAGAATGCCACGTTTGTATCTGTAGGGTATATACCCAGTACTACAAGCACTGGGTCATAGGGTCGTTCTATTTTCAGCTTTTTGAGGCACGTCCACGCTGTTTTCCAGAGTGGTTGCACCAGCTTGCATTCCCACATACAGTGTAGGAGGGTTGCCCTTTCTCCACATCCTCGCCAGCATCTGTCATTGACTGACTTGTTCATTTTAGCCATTCTGAACGGTGTGAGGTGGTATCTCATTCTGGTTTTGATTTGTATTTCCCTGATGCCGAGTTATGTGGAGCATTTTTTCATGTGTCTGTTGGCCATTTGGATGTATTCTTTGCAGAAATGTCTGTTCATGTCCTCTGCCCATTCCTTCCTTGGATTTTTTGTTTTTAGGGTGTTGAGTTTGATAAGCTTTTTATAGATTTTGGATACTGGCCCTTTATCTGGTATGTCATTTGCAAATATGTTCTCCCAGATAACTTCTGACAGTCATCTTTTGGCTTTGTTAACTGTTTCCTTTCTTGTGCAAAAGCTTTTTGATCTGATGAAATCCCAATAGTTCATTCTTGCCCTTGTTTCCTTGCCTTTGGCGATGTTCCTAGGAAGAAGTTGCTGCTGCTGAGGTCAAAGAGGTTGCTACCTGTTTTCTCCACAAGGATTTTGATGGATTCTTTTCTCACATTATGCTTCTTCATCCATTTCCAGTCTATTTTCATGTATGGTGTAAGGAAATGGTCTAATTTCATTTTTCTGCATGTGGCTGTTCAATTTTCCCAACACCATTTGTTGAAGAGGCTGTCTTTTTTCCATTAGACATTCCTTCCTGCTTTGTTGACGATTAGTTGACCATGGAGTTGAGGGTGTATTTCTGGGCTCTCTATTCTGTTCCATTGATCTATGTCTGTTTTGGGGACAGTTCCCTACTATCTTGATGATGACAACTTTGTAATAGAGCTTGAGGTCTGGAATTGTGATGCCAATAACTTTGGCTCTCTTTTTCAATATTCCTCTGGCTATTCGAGGTATTTTCTGGTTCCATATATATTTTAGAATTATTTGTCCCATTTCTTTGAAAAAAATGGATGGGATTTTGATAGGGATTGCATTAAATGTGTAGATTGCTTTAGGTAGCATAGACATTTTCACAATATTTGTTCTTCCAATACAGGAGCATGGAACATTTTTCCATTTCTTTGTGTCTTCTTCAATTTCTTTCATGAGTACTGTAGAGTTTTCTTAGTATAGATTCTTTGTCTCTTTGGTTAGGGTTATTCCTAGGTATCTTAGGGTTTGGGGTGCAATTGTAAATGGGATTCACTCCTTAATTTCTATTTCTTCAGTCTTGTTGGTTTAAAAAAAATGCAACCAATTTCTGTGCATTGGTTTTTTATCCTGACACTTTACAGAATTCCTATACAAGTTATAGCAGATTTGGAGTGGAGTCCTTTAAGTTTTCCACATACAGTATCATATCATCTGAAAACAGGGATAGTTTGACTTCTCTTTTGCCAATTTGGCAAAATTTGGATGCCTTTAATTTCTTTTTGTTGTCTGATTGCTGAGGCTAGGACTTCTAGTATGATGTTGAATAGCAGTGGTGATAACAGACATCCCTGCCGTGTTCCTGACCTCAGCGGAAAAGTATTCAGTTTTTCTCCATTGAGAATGATATTTGCAGTGGGTTTTTCATAGATGGCTTTGATAATATTGATAATATGTGCCCTCTATCCCTACACTTTGAAGAGTTTTAATCAGGAAGGGATACTGCACTTTGTCAAATGCTTTTTCAGCATCTATGGAGAGTATCATATGGTTCTTGTTCTTTCTTTTATTGATGTGTTGTATCACATTGATTGATTTGCAGATGTTGAACCAGCCTTGCAGCCCTGGAATAAATCCCACTTGGTCGTGGTGAATAATCCTTTTAATGTACTGTTGAATACTATTGGCTAGTATTTTGGTGAGAATTTTCGCATCTGTGTTCATCAAGGATATTGGTCTGTAGTTCTCTTTTTTGATGGGATCCTTGTCTGGTTTGGGGATCAAGGTGATGCTGGCCTCAGTAAAAAAGAGTTTGGAAGTTTTCCTTCCATTTCTATTTTTTTTGGAACAGTATCATGAGAATAGGAATTAATTCTTCTTTAAATGTTTGGTAGAATTCCCCTGGGAAGCCATCTGGCCCGGGGCTTTTGTTTGTTTGGAAATTTTTGATGACTGTTTCAATCTCCGTACTGGTTATGGGTCTGTTCAGGTTTTCTATTTCTTCCTCGTTCAGTTGTGGTAGTTTATAAGTCTCTAGGAATGTATCCATTTCTTCCAGATTGTTGAGTTTGTTGGCGTAGAGATGTTCATAGTATGTTCTTATAATTGTTTGTATTTCTTTGGTGTTGGTTGTGATCTCTCCTCTTTCATTCATGATTTTATTTATTTGGGTTCTTTCTCATTTATTTTTGATAAGTCTGGAAAGGGGTTTATCAATCTTATAAATTGTTTCAAAGAACCAGCTCCTACTATCGTTGATTTGTTCTATTGTTTATTGGTTGTTGTTGTTGGTTTTTTGTGGTTTTTGTTTCTTTGTTTCTATTTCACTGATTTCTGCTTTGATCTTTAATATTCCTCTTCTCCTGCTGGGTTTAGGCTTTCCTTGTTGTTCTTTCTGCAACTCCTTTAGGTGTAGGGTTATGCTGTGTATTTGAGATCTGAGAGAGAAGCGTGGTTGCACACGTCTGTCACTGCGCTCCCCAGGAGCAAGTCTGGGGATGGCATAGCACGCCGCCCCCAGAGAAGAGAAGGATCCGTTGGCCTTGTGGTCGGGAAAATGTCGGGAAGCAGGATAGCCTACCGTGGCAGGAACATTAGGCCGGTGGCAAGACAAGTGTCACCTGCTCCCTGTGCGGAGAGACGAAGCCTGGCTGCTAAGGAGACATGAGGGAATGACAAGGGAAGGGACGCGTGCTCCACTCTGAGAAGGAGTCTGGGCAAAAGGCAGGCCTGTCCTGTGCCTCTGGTCCCAAGGGGACAGCACCTGTCCGTAGGGCAGACTTGGGCTTGCTACCAAGCGCCATACCCGGAACTCGAAGAAACAGCTCCCTCGAGAAATGGGCAGTCAGATGCCATCTTCCTCCAAGATGTGACAGCGTTTTCGGTGGCAGGGAGTTTGCCGAGGAAGGAGTGGGGACAATCCCCCAAAGCTCCCCATTCCAGTGATCGGGCGGTGTTCAGGGATCCTGTCGCCTCGCCTCACCTGTGGGGAAGGCACTGGATTTGTCCGCGAGTCCGCCTGAGGGCCAGTGCCAAAGGCCAAGAGTTGCCTACACCGGGAGATGGTAATGTGCATTGAGTGCCATCCTAGGCCACGCACGCTACTGCAGGATTGTGGCTGTGTCTGCTTAGTTCGGCCCGGCAGGGTGAACCCAGGATGCGAACATGGAGCCCTGGAAAGCGAGGCCCAAGAGGCACCAGCTCTCCCGCAGCTCTTCTTCCCTGACGCAAATGAAGCATTGCTGAGGAAGCAGCGGCGAAGTGATGTTCACTCCAAATCAAAGCCTCTGCGAAAGCACAGCATTCACTGAGAAATGTTTTGTGGGCTGCTGATGCGTGCCTGAGCCCAGTCTCGCGGTGGGAGAAACCCGCTGTAGCGAAAGCCTCTTTGCCTGGGCATCTCCCTTAGGAAAGCACACCTTTTGTTGGGAAATCAGAGTTGGGTTTGGGGATGCTGCTGCTGCTTGCCTGAGCGAGTCTCGGCAACATGGTGGAAGATACCCGCATGGAGCGAAATCCTCTTTGCCCTAGCATCCCCTCTGCCTGAGAGAGAAGCATGGTTGCACACGTCTGTCACCGCGCTCCCCAGGAGCAATTTTGGGGAAGGCACAGCACGCCGCCCCCGGGGAAGAGAAGGGTCCCTTTGCCTTGGGGTCGGGAAAAGCTCGGGAAGAAGAATAGCCTGCCGAGGCACGAACAGCAGGGCGGTGAGAAGACAAGTGTCTCATGCTCCCTGTGCGGGGAGGTGGAAGCCTGGCTTCTAAGGAGATATTAGGGGATGACTAGGGCAAAGGCACGTGCTCCACTCTGAGGAAGGAGTCTGGGCAGAAGGCAGGCCTGTCCTGTGCCTCTGGTCCCAAGGGGAAAGCATCTCCTTGGCCACCTGTCCCAAGGGCAGACTTGGGCTTGCCACCAGGTGCCATACCTGGAACTCGCAGAAACAACCCCATGGAGAAACGTGCAGTCAGATGCCGTCTTCCACCAAGATATGGCAGCATTGTGGGTGGCAGGCGGTGTGCCGGGGAAAGAGTGGAGACAGTCCCCACCGTTCCCCATCCCAGTGCTCGGGCACTGTGCAAGGATCCTGTCGCCTAATCTCTCCTGTGGTGAAGGCACTGGCCTTGATCCCGAGTCTACCCGAGCGCTGGAGCAAAAGGCAAAGCCTTACCTAGGCCAGGAGATGATAATAGGCATAGAGTGCTATGCTAGGCCACGCACGCTGCTGCAGGGTTGTGGCTGTGTCTGCTTAGTTCGGCTTAGCAAGGTGAACCCCGGGCGCGAACTTGGAGCCCGGGAAAGCAAGGACCAAGAGGCACCAGCTCTCCCGCGGCTCTTCATTCCTGCCGCGACAGAGCGAAGGACCAAAGCCTTGCTGAGGAAGCAGCAGCGATGTGCGGTTCGCGCCAAGCTGAAAACCTCTGCGAAAGCATAGCAGTCGCTGGGAAATCAGAGTCGGTTCTGTGGGCTGCTTTTGTTGCTTGCCTTAGCCTAGTATTCGCAGCACGATGGGAGAAACCCGCATAGAGCGAAAGCCTCTTTGCTGGGGCATCCCCTCTGGGAAAGCACAGCATTCTTTGGGAAATCAGAGTCGGGTCTGTGGGATGCTGCCTGCTGCTTGCCGGAGCTAGTCTCCACTGCACGGTGGAATAAACCCGCATGGAGCGAAATCCTCTTTGCCTGGGCATCCGCTCTGCCTGAGAGAGAAGCGCGGTGGTGCCTGTGGAAAGAGCCTTAAGGAAAGGGACACATCTGTCACTGCAGAGCGAAGGAAGCCTGGCTGCTAAGGAGACACGAGGGGAAGATTAGGGCAGGGGAAAGGGCTCCACTCTGAGGAAGGAGTCCGGGCAGAAAGCATGCCTGTCCTGAGCCTTTGGGCCCAAGGAGACAGCAGCTCCTTGGCCACCTGACCGTGGTGGAGCCATGGGCTTGCCACCAGGCGCCTACCCTAAACTCGAGAAACAACTCCCAGAAAGACCTGGCCATCAGATGCCCTCTTCCTCCAGGATGTAGAAGCTTGGAGGAGGCACGGGGTTTAAGGGGAAGGAGTGGGGACAGTCCCCTAAAGCTCCCGATTCAGTGCACGGGCGGTGTGCAGGGATCCTGTCACCTCTCCTTTCCTGTGGGGAAAGCACAGGCCTAGTCCGCGAGTCGGCCTGAGCGCCAGAGTAAAAGGCCAAGCGATTCCTACACCGGGAGATGGTAGTGTGCATAGAGTGCCATCCTAGGCTAAGCGCACTACTGCACGGTTGTGACTGTGTCTGCTTAGTTCGGCCTGGCAGGGTGAACCCAGGACGCGAACATGGAGCCAGGGAAAGCGAGGCCCAAGAGGCACCAGCTCTCCCGCAGCTCTTCTTCCCTGACGCGACAGAAGCCTTGCTGAGGAAGCAGTGGCGAAGTGCTGTTTGCTCCAAACCAAAGCCTCTGCAAAAGCACAGCATTCCCCGAGAAAAGTTTTGGGGGCTGCTGCTGCGTGCCTGAGCCCAGTCTCGCGGTGGGAGAAACCCGCATACAGTGAAAGCCCCTTTGCCTGGGCATCTCCCCTAGGAAAGCAGAGCATTCGTTGGGAAATCAGAGTTGGGTTTGAAGAAGCTGCTGCTGCTTGCCTAAACGAGTCTCCGCAGCATGTTGGAAGATACCCGCATGGAGCGAAATCCTCTTTGCCCTAGCATCCTTTCTGCCTGAGAGAGAAGCATGGTTGCTCACTTCTGTCACCGCGCTCCCCAGGAGCAAGTGTGGGGAAGGCACAGCACGCCGCCCCCGGGGAAGAGAAGCAGCCCGTGGCCTTGGGGTCGGGAAAATCTCGGGAACAGGATAGCCTGCCGCGGCACGAAATGCAGGCCGGTGGCCAGACATGTGTCACCCGTTCCCTGTGCGGAGAGATGGAAGCCTGGCTGCTAAGGAGACATGAGGGGACGACTAGGGAAGGGGCGCGTGCTCCACTCTGAGGAAGGAGTGTGGGCAGAAGGCAGGCCTGTCCTGTGCCTCTGTTACCAAGGGGACAGCATCTCCTTGGCCACCTGTCCCAAGGGCAGACTTGCGCTTGCCACCAGGTGCCATACTTGGAACTTGCAGAAACAACCCCATGGAGAAACGGTCAGTCAGATGCCATCTTCCACCAAGATGTGGCAGCATTGTGGGTGACAGGGGGGTGCGGCGGGGAAGGAGTGGAGACAGTCGCCCACAGTTCCCCATCCCAGTGCCCGGGCCGTGTGCAGGGATCCTGTTGCCTCCTCTCTCCTGTGGTGAAGGCACTGACCTAGACCCCGAGTCTGCCCGAGCGCCGGAGCAAAAGGCAAAGCCTTACCTAGGCCAGGAGATGGAATTAGGCATAGCGTGCCATGCTAGGCCAAGCACGCTGCTGCAGGGTTGTGACTGTGTCTGCCTAGTTCGGCTTAGCAAGGTGAACCCCGGGCACAAACTTGGAGCCCGTGAACGCAAGGCCTAAGAGGCACCAGCTCTCCCGCGGCTCTTCTTCCCTGCTGCGAAAGAGCAAATGACCAAAGCCTTGCTGAGGAAGCAGCAGCGAAGGGTGGTTCGCGCCAAGCTGAAAACCTCTGCGAAAGCATGGCACTCACTGGGAAATCAGAGTCGGTTCTGTGGGCTGCTTTTGTTGCTTGCCTTAGCCTAGTATTCGCAGCACGATGGGAGAAACCTGCAAAGACCGAAAGCCTCTTTGCCAGGGCATCCCCTCTGGGAAAGCACAGCATTCTTTGGGAAATCAGAGTCGGGTCTGTGGGATGCTGCCTGCTGCTTGCCGGAGCTAGTCTCCACAGCAAGGTGGAATAAACCCGCATGGAGCGAAATCCTCTTTGCCTGGGCATCCGCTCTGCCTGAGAGAGACGCGCGGTTTTGCCTGTGGAAAGAGCCTTAAGGAAAGGGACACATCTGTCACTGCAGAGCGAAGGAAGCCTGGCTGCTTAGGAAACACGAGCGGAAGATTAGGGCATGGGAAAGGGCTCCACTCTGAGGAAGGAGTCTGGGCAGAAAGCATGCCTGTCCTGAGCCTTTGGGCCCAAGGAGACAGCAGCTCCTTGGCCACCTGACCGTGGTGGAGCCATGGGCTTGCCACCAGGCGCCTACCCTAAACTCGAGAAACAACTCCCAGAAAGACCTGGCCATCAGATGCCGTCTTCCTCCAGGATGTAGAAGCTTGGAGGAGGCACGGGGTTTAAGGGGAAAGAGTGGGGACAGTCCCCCAAAGCTCCCTATTCAGTGCACGGGCGGTGTGCAGGGATCCTGTCACCTCTCCTTTCCTGTGGGGAAAGCACAGGCCTAGTCCGCGAGTCGGCCTGAGCTCCAGAGTAAAAGGCCAAGCGATGCCTACACCGGGAGATGGTAGTGTGCATAGAGTGCCATCCTAGGCTAAGCGTGCTACTGCACGGTTGTGACTGTATCTGCTAATTTCGGCCTGGCAGGGTGAACCCAGGACACGAACATGGAGCCAGGGAAAGCGAGGCCCAAGAGGCACCAGCTCTCCCGCAGCTCTTCTTCCCTTACGCGACTGAAGCCTTGCTGAGGAAGCAGCAGCGAAGTGCTGTTCCCTCCAAACCAAATCTCTGCGAAAGCACAGCATTCGCTGAGAAATGTTGTGCGGGCTGCTGCTGTGTGCCTGAGCCCAGTCTCGCGGTGGGAGAAACCCGCATACAGCGAAAGCCTCTTTGCCTGGGCCTCTCCCTTAGGAAAGCACAGCATTCGTTGGGAAATCATGGTTGGGTTTGGGGATGCTGCTGCTGCTTGCCTGAGCGAGTCTCGGCAACATGGTGTAAGATACCCGCATGGAGCGAAATCCTCTTTGCCCTAGCATCCCCTCTGCCTGAGAGAGAAGCATGGTTGCACACGTCTGTCACCGGCTCCCCAGGAGCAATTTTGGGGAAGGCACAGCACGCCGCCCCCGGGGAAGAGTAGGATCCCTTGGCATTGGTGTCTGGAAACGCTTTGGAAGCAGAATAGCCTGCCTAGGCACGAACAGCAGGCCATGAGAATACAAGTGCCCTCTGCTCCCTTGCGGAGAGATTGAAGCCTGGCTGCTAAGGAGACATGAGGGGACGACAAGGGCATGGGTGCGTGCTCCACTCTGAGGAAGGAGTCTGGGCAGAAGGCAGGCCTGTCCTGTGCCTCTGGTCCCAAGGGGAAAGCATCTCCTTGGCCACCTGTCCCAAGGGCAGACTTGGGCTTGCCACCAGGTGCCATACCCGGAACTCGCAGAAACAACCCCATGGAGAAACGTTCAGTCAGATGCCGTCTTCCACCAAGATATGGCAGCATTGTGGGTGACAGGGGGTGTGCCGGGGAAAGAGTGGAGACAGTCCCCACCGTTCCCCATCCCAGTGCTCGGGCCCTGTGCAGGGATCCTGTCGCCTCTTCTCTCCTGTGGTGAAGGCACTGGCCTTGACCCCGAGTCTGCCCGAGCGCCGGAGCAAAAGGCAAAGCCTTACCTACGCCAGGAGATGGTAATAGGCATAGAGTGCAATGCTAGGCCACGCATGCTGCTGCAGGGTTGTGACTGTGTCTGCCTAGTTCGGCTTAGCAAGGTGCGAACTTGGAGCCCGGGAAAGCAAGGACCAAGACGCACCAGCTCTCCCCCGGCTCTTCTTTTTTGCCGCGAAAGAGCGAAGGACCACAGCCTTGCTGAGGAAGCAGCAGAGAAGTGCAGTTCGCGCAAAGCTGAAAATCTCTGCGAAAGCATGGCAGTCGCTGGGAAATCAGAGTCGGTTCTGTGGGCTGCTTTTGTTGCTTGCCTGAGCCTAGTATTCGCAGCACTTTGGGAGAAACCCGCATAGAGCGAAAGCCTCTTTGCTGGGGCATCCCCTCTGGGAAAGCACAGCATTCTTTGGGAAATCAGAGTCGGGTCTGTGGGATGCTGCCTGCTGCTTGCCGGAGCTAGTCTCCACAGCACGGTGTAATAAACCCGCATGGAGCGAAATTCTCTTTGCCTGGGCATCCTCTTTGCCTGAGAGAGATGCATGGTTGCACACGTCTGTCACTGCTCTCCCCAGGAGCAAGTGTGGGAAAGGCACAGCACGCTGTCCCCGGGGAAGAGAAGGAGCCATTGACCTTGGGGTCTGGAAAATTGAACAGCCACATGCAGAAAATGAAATTGGACCATCCTAACACCATACATTATAATAGACTGGAAATGGATGAAGAGGCATAATGTGAGAAAGGAATCCATCATAGTCCTTGAGGAGAGAACCGGTAGCAACTTCTTTGACCTCAGCAGCAGCAACTTCTTCCTAGGAACATCGCAAAAGGCAAGGGTAGCAAGGGCAAGAATGAACTATTGGGATTTCATCAGATCCAAAAGCTTTGCACTGCATAGTAAACAGTTAACAAAGCCAAAAGATGACTGTCAGAAGTTATCTGGGAGAAGATATTTGCAAATAACATACCAGATAAAGGGCCAGTATCCAAAATCTATAAAGAGCTTATCAAACTCAACACCCTAAAAACAAATAATCCAATGAAGAAATGGGCAGAGGACATGAACAGACATTTCTGCAAAGAATACATCCAAATGGCCAACAGACACATGAAAAAATGCTCCACATCACTCGGCATCAGGGAAATACAAATCAAAACCAGAATGAGATACCACCTCACACCGTTCAGAATGGCTAAAATGAACAAGTCCGTCAATAACAGATGCTGGCGAGGATGTGGAGAAAGGGCAACCCTCCTACACCTTACGTGGGAATGCAAGCTGGTGCATCCACTCTGGAAAACAGCGTGGACGTGCCTCAAAAAGCTGAAAATAGAACTACCCTATGACCCAGTGCTTGTAGTACTGGGTATATACCCTACAGATACAAACGTGGCATTCTGAAGGGGCACATGCACCCAAATGTTTATAGCAGCAATGTCCACAATAGTTAAACTATGGAAAGAAACTAAATGTCCTTTAACAGATGAATCAATAAATAAGATGTGTTATATATGTTCAATGGAATACTATGCAGCCATCAAAAGAAATGAAATCCTGCTATTTGTGATGACGTGGAATGGAACTAGAGGGTATTATGCTTGGTGAAATAAATCAATCTGAGAAAGACAACTATCATATGATCTCCCTGATATGATGAAGTGGAGATGCAAAATAGGCAGTTTCGGGCGTACGAAAAGAAAAATATAAAAAGATGGTATTAGGAGGGAGACAAACCATAAAAGACTGAATCGCACAAAACAGACTGAGGGTTGCTGGGGGGAGGTGTGTTGGGAGAGGATGGTGGGGGTATGGACATTGCAGAGTGCTGGTGCTATGATGAGTGATGGTGAGTGCTGTGAAATGTGTAAACCTGGTGATTCACAGACCTGTACCCCTAGGGATAAAAACACATTATATGTTTATAAAAAATTTTAAAAAATAATTTAAAAAACCCATTAAAGAAAAAACACAGATTGCAAGCCCAGAGCTAATCTCATATTCAATCAAAAACTTTTGAAAGTTTTCCCCTTAAAGATCAGAAGAAAGACAAGTGTGTCCATTTTCACTACTCTCATTTGACACAGTAGTGGATGTCCTAGCCAGAGAAACAAGGAACACAAAGAAATAAGAGACTCCAAAAAAAAAAAAAAAAAAGGAAGAAGTAAAATTTTCTTTTTTTGGATAACATGAACTTACATGTTAAAAAATCCTTAAAAATTCACAAAAAATTTGAATAAACAAATTTAGTAAAATTACCAAATACAAGATCAATATATAAAAGAAAAGAATTTTGTTTTGTTTCCTTTTTTTTTAAGGACTGCTTTCCAGTTTGTCATGTCATCCTTGTTCAGTGATCACGCTTATCTTCTCTGCATCATTCCAATTTTAGTATATGTGCTGCCAAAGTAAGCACAAGACAGGAGCATTTTAACATTCTAATGATGAACTATCTGAAAAAATAAAGAAAACAATCTAATTCACAATAGCATCAAAAATAATAAAATACTTAGGAATAGATTTAACTAAGAAGATGAAATATCTCTACTCCATAAACTATGACATTGATAAAGAAATTGAAGGTGACAGAAATGGAAAGATAGCTCATATTTATGAATGGTAAGAATTAACATTGTTAAAATGTCCATACTACCGTAAACCATCTGTAAATCCAATTCCTATCAAAAATCCAATATTAGGGGCGCCTGGGTGGCTCAGTGGTTAAGCCACTGCCTTCGGCTCTGGTCATGATCCCAGGGTCCTGGGATCGAGCCCCCATCAGGCTCTGTGCTCAGCAGGAAACCTGCTTCCTCTTCTCTCTCTGCCTGCCTCTCTGCCTGCTTGTCATCTCTCTCTGTCAAATAAATAAATTAAAAATCTTTAAAAAAATCCAATATTATTTTTTTACAGAAGTAACTAAAGAATCCTAAAGTTTATATGAGACCATAAAAGACAACAAATAATCAAAGCAGTTCTGAGAAAGAATGAAGAAGGGAGATTACACTTCTTGATTTGAAACTATACTACAAAGCCCTCATGCTCAAAACAATAAAGTATACTGGCATAAAAACAGACCAATAAACAAGTAGAACAGAATTGAGAGTCCAGAAATAAATCCTTTCATACAGTCACCTAATATTTGACAGGGGCCAACATATGTAATGGGTAAAGATAGTCTGTTCAATAAATGATATTTAAAACTGAATAGTCACATAAACAGTATGAAAAGGGAACCTTTTTATCACTCATAAGTCTGAACTTGAAGTAGATTAAAGACTTAAAGGTGATGCATGAAACTAAATTTCCTAAAGGAAAACATAGGAAAAATTCTCCTTGACATTGGTCTTGCCAATAGTTTTTTGGATACCAGACCAAAAACACAAGCAAAAAAAGCCAAAATAAATAAATGGTATTACATCAAACTAACGTTTCTGCATTGCCAAAAAAAGGGAGAGAGTATGAAAACACAATCCACAGAATGTAAGAAAATACTTACGAATCTTATATCTGAAAAGAGGTTAATAACCAACAGATACAAATAGAAAAAAATATATAATTTAAAAAATAGCAAAAGGATCTCAATAGACTTTTTTTTCAAAAAAGTTATATAAATGACCAACAGGAGCATTAAAAAGTGCTCAACGTAAAAATCTCAGGGCAAAGTCCTTATGTTGTTGTTGTTGTTGTTTACCTCTGAAAAACACAGCAAGATATTAGAATATATACTACCAAAAAATTGAAACTAACCAATTTTGGTAAATATTGGGGAAAACGGGGAACTTATGCACTGTGATAGGGATATAAATTTGTATGGAAAACAGTATGGAGATTATTCATATTATTAAAAGTAAAATTTCCATATGATTCAGTAATCCCACTTCTAGGTATCTATCTAAAGGAAACGAAGTCACTGTTCAAAGACATATCTGCACTCTTATGTTTATTATAAAATTATTAACTCTAAGCAAGAGATGGAAATAACTTCAGTTTCCATTAATGGATGAATGAGTAAAATAAGTATGGTAAATATATACTACGGAATACTACTTAACCATGAAAAATTAAGAAATACTGCCATTTACAACAGCATGGATAAATCTTGAAGGTATTATTCTAAGTGAAATATTTCAAAGATTTTGTATATTTTTTTTTAATTTATGTATTATGATATCCCTTACATACAGAATCTGAGGAAAAGGAAAACTAATGGAAACTTAGAGTTGAGTTGACAAGGGGTGAACCTGGGGTGGAGTAAGGTGGTCCAAGGGTGCAAACTTGCAACTATAATATGAAAAAGTTCTGGGGATCTAATGTACAGCATGATGACCATAGTTAATAAGATATACATACTTTTTTTTATTGTGCTTTCCTTTATTAAACTTTGCATATATCACATTGTTACAAGTTGAAAGTTTATAGCAATCTTGTATAAAAGAGGTCTGCTGCCACCATTTTTCTAACAACATTTGTTCATTTTGTGTCTGTCACATGTTGGTAATTCTTGCAATATTTCAAGTTTTTTCATTATTATTGTATTTGTTATGGTGATCTGTGATCAGTAATTATGACCCACTGAAAACTCAGAACTAGTTTACTTAAGGTATATACATTGTTTTTCTTTAAAAACATAATGCTTTTGAACAGTACAGTATAGTGTCTATTTTTTATATGCATTGGGAAACCAAAAAAAATAATAATTTGACTTAGTTTATTGAGATAATCACTTTATTGAGGCGGTCTGGAACAAAACCCACAAGACCTCTGAAGTTTATCTCTACTATACTATATACATGAAAGTTGCTAAGAGAGTAGATCTTAAAATTCCTTACGATACATGCATAAAAAACAGTGGCAACTATACGAGATAGTAGATGTATTAACATTTTATGTAGATTATATTGCAATGAAGATGTATACCAATTTATCAAATTGTACAAAATTTACACAATGTTAAAAGTTTGCAATGTTATAAGAAATCATTTCTTAAATTTACAAATATGTGGATATTTTTCAATAAAGCTGGAAAAAACTTTTTGTAGAATTAATCTATTTTTCAAAAAAGGAATTAAGGCAGTAGAAACTGCAACTAACTCTGAAATAATAGAATATAAAATCCATTTTTGTTATATACACTGTGACAAAAAGTATTACTTAGTTTACAATGGAGGAGTACTTATGAAACATGAAGGATGGTCTATAAATAAGGCTGAAAGAGCTCAGTTTTAAGGTTTAAATTTAAAATCTTCTTTTGAAATACTAAACTGACCACCCAGTGTTCCAAACATCAATGTCTTAACTGCATGAATTTATTTCATACAACTCTATAATCTAGTTTCATAAGAAAGCAGCATGCAAATTTTGAATAAGACAGACTTGCTTAAGTTTCTTTATGTTCAACAGTAAAGGATACCTCCCTAAAAACAAATAGAAGACAAATCAGCATATTTATTATGATAATTATTATTCATAAAGAGATTCATATTGAATTAGGGAATATATATACTCAGAGGGGGTAAAGTAAAATGAAATTTATTTTGGTAAATGTGTCTATGAATAGTCAATACAATGCCTCAATATAAATGAATATTACTATTTTGAACAATTTAATTACTATTACTAGAATTATTATAAGTATAAAAATAGCTATCATTTTAGCATGGAATATGAGACTCTCATGCTCCATGCTTCATCACATACACACAACAACGCTGCATAATAAGTATTATCATCACCATTTCATGGGTGAAAAAACTGAGGCTAACACATTTACATAACTGGTTTATGATTACATGGGTAGCAAAAATGCATCACACTAATTTAGGCTTTATGATTTCAGAATTGTACTCTTTCCACTGCACATTCTATTACTCTGTAAATACTTGGCCTGTTTTCATTTGGTTCTTTAATTTTATTCATGTGGTGATGGCTTAAAGCTTCCTTTAAAGGAAGCTTAAAAATTTCATTTAACCAAAAGCTCCCAAGAATCAAAAATGTCATTGATCTAATGTAGACATGGATATCATTAGTTAATGGGTAACTATATATTTTCCACTCTAGTGAGATAAAAGAGTATTTTTCTAAGTTTTAGTCTCTCAGTGTTAAAAAGGACTTTGTTAAAATAGAAATATTTAGACAAAGGTGATCAAAAGTCTGGATCAGGTCACCTTAAGGTAAATATTAGGAAACTGAGGAAACAAATGGAGATTTGAACACTGAGCTATGATATAATGAATGGTTTCAAGTATTTAGTAGAGTATAGAAAAGCCCTTTAAAGCCTGGTCTTAGCCTAGCATTGCAGCTTCTGGGATATCTGTCTATCTATCATCTATCTATCTAGATATAAATGTGAAAACTTTTTTAACTTAAAGATTTTGAGAAATAGAACATAATCAGCACCATAGAAGATCTGTTTATGATAACAACCTAGCCCCTCCGCCCAGTTTGTTAATATTCTCTCTTATTTAATGTAACATTGTGCAAATAGACCACTACTGATCTGCCGTTATGAATGAAATAGCTATAATCATCTGTTTGCATATCCTGGTGAAAATATTCATTTAGTTCCATGTTGTATTTCTAGGAATGGACCAAATTTTTATTTTTATTTTTAAGTTTTCTAAATATTGTCCAACTTACCTCAAATGTTATTATGGGCACTTTCATTCTTTCACATTCTTGCAAGGCAATTTTACTGTTGCCCAATATGGTAAGTGTGTAATAGTATGTCATTTTAGGTTTTAATTTATTTTTAATTTAATTTAATTTAATTCCAGATTCATAATAAAGATAAACAGTTTTTATATATGAGTGGCCATTTGGATTACCCTTTCTGTAAAGTG
The DNA here is from genome assembly GCF_964662115.1 of Mustela nivalis. Classification (NCBI taxonomy): domain Eukaryota; kingdom Metazoa; phylum Chordata; class Mammalia; order Carnivora; family Mustelidae; genus Mustela; species Mustela nivalis. The sequence continues at coordinate 114,261 of NW_028135622.1, forward strand.
CATGCTCAAATCTTTTGATATCTTAACATTGTGTCATACTGACTTCTTTAATAGTAGATTTTCTGAATGAACTTTTAGCTGTGTAGGTCTTCTCTATTTTATTTTGAACTTGTTTTCATTTCAAAATCTTTATATTTATTTTCATGATCTGCTTTTATTTTTCTTTGTCTATTATCTATCTATCTATCTGTTTATTTGCAAGCAAGAGAGAGCGAGCAAGTGAGAGTGCAGGGAAGGATAGAAAAAGAAGGGAAAAGAATCTTAAGCAGACTCCAGGCTCAGCACAGAGCCCAACTCTGGGCTCTATTTCACAACCCTGACATCATGACCTGAGCCAAATTGAAAGATATAAAATAAAATTAAGGTGTTAAAAAAAAAGGAAAAAGAATTGGAGGTTTAATTAAGTGAGCCACCCAGGCACCCCTGTGGTACCTTAAATTAGCTGTCATATTTTTAAAGTTCTAGAGTATCCATTTGTTCATTTATAAAACCTTTCTCAATATCATTTTTAGTGTCAGTTTTTTTTTCAATTTGCTTCCCCTCTCATTTCTTTGAGCAGAGTAATCAAGCCATTTTACAATCTTTATTGATCATTTTAACATCATACTTAATCCCATTTTGTCTATCAAATCTTGTTAATGGTTTTTCTTTGTGTGCTTTGTTACATTTTGCTATGTTCAAGACATTATATTTGAAACTCTTATTGAGTAGGGATAATTAAGAGCTATAATAATGGTATGGTCCTCCTTGGCAGGATTTTCTCTTATATCTGAGACTCTACAAAACAATCATACTCCAAATTCAGTGATTGACTTTCTCAGTTTACACAGAAGGCAAGGTAGGCTATAGTCTTATTTTTGCTTCTCTTTGTGCTTGGGGATCTCAAGTTAAATTTGGGTTGTACCAAAGTCCTCAAATTTGATTGCTGCTGGATTTTGAATTTTGTTTCTCTAGTATCAAGAGCCTATGAACAACACAGCTCAGTGTGTTTTAGCAGTTTCAAATGCTCTCATAGCTAAAATGGCTTCAGGGCATATATCTCTAGGCTCTCATTGTATTTCGTATTTTGGCCCAGTAATCCCTCACTTATTTTTATAATCATTCTGATATTTTTAACTTTAAAAGCTATTTTGTCTGGATTTTTAGTTGTCTTAAGTAGGAGTTTTTAGATCACCCAAGCAACAACAAATATACATGAAAATATCTGCAGTAGTTTATCACATCTTTATGGCTTTGAACTTCCATAAGCTGAGGCATCCTTCTCTAATCACTTAGGCAAACTCCAATTTACCCTTTAAAACAACACAAGAATTGCTTCATTTAAGAACATGTTCAGGGATGACTCTTCCCCTCTGTTCTTACCAACATTCCCACACAGTCTTTGCTACCCACACCTTGTTTATGAACTTTCGTTAGGTATATCAGCGTGACCAGAATTTTGCTCTATTGTATTTTTGTCCTTTAGAGCTTTAATTAAATATGAATTCCATAGAAAGTCTGTCCCTTTTCTTTCAAACCTGGGTTAGTTATTTCTTCTCATTCTTTGTCAGAAGTTACTTTATTAGAGAAACTTATAGCTCTATTGTGACTTTGGAGCATTTACAGTTTTTCGACTGGAAAAATCACCCATCCCTGAGATTTTTACGCAGCTTCCTAGCTGATAATATTCAGAAATCTGTTCAAAACAGACTTTTTCAGGGAGGCCCTTTTGGACCACTCAGTTTAAAAACCTCTTCTCAATCACTGCTCTTTTAAAAATGTGCTTATTTAGTTCAAATATGCATCTCTATTAAAGAAAAATCAGTACTTTTTTTTTTTTTTTTAAAGTTGGCTTACCTATTATCTATCTCTTCCATTAAAATGATTCCTCTGGGCTGGGGTTTTTTTGTGCTCATCTTAGGCCAGGCACTCAATAAATTGTCTCTGAATGATTGAATTGTTTGACTCCCTTGCTAGATTCTCAACTTCATGAGGCCAAGGATTGTTCTATTCAGTCCTTCTTTATCCTCAATGTCTGTTATATTGCAGTCACTTACGTGACTAATGGGAAAAATCACAGAAAGAAAGAGTTAAAACTACAGAAAAACCCTGTAGGTTCAATAACACAAAGCTTTCTAAAATTATTTAGCCCAGGAATTGAATACTGGCTGCACTTTTGATTTTTTTTAAATGGTATTGAATTTAATTTAAATGGAAATACTGGAATGGTAGAATAATAAAAAAATTATAAAAGCAACTTGCTCCTTAAAGTAAGAATTATATAGGGCATCTCTTCTAGAAGCAAAATTTTCAAATGTCAAACATCTGAAAGCATAGAAGGAGAAGTAAGAGTGTGAATTGTACTTCAATGCTCTTTTCTTTATATTCAGCAAACAGCTTCATTCACACACCTTTCCAATTTTTTCAACTCTTTTGACAAAGCCTTCAGAGGAGTTACTGCTGATGACAACCATTACAGCCTAACAGAAGAAATTTTATAAAGAAAAATAATAGCATGTTTTTCCCAAATTGTTAAGGATATGGTGAAGCTCTGTCGGATTCAAAGGAGGAATGTGCAATTCCATGCTATATATAATAATAACTTATTTTAATAGTGGCTTTGCAATTTTTCAGATATATCCATTTACTGAAACCACTATCAAATAAACAAAAACAAACAAATGAACAGGGGTTCGAGACAGAAATTATCTAATCTAAAAATAGCACATGTTCACAGAATACACAACACATATCCCAAGTACTACTATAGGTTTCAAGTAATAGTCAAAACAATAGTAAAAATGATTCAGTCCCTACCAGTCAAATCATAAATGGGACCTTAACTGTAAATCCTTATCTTTAGATCAAAGCGGGTAATTGGGGGCTGAAGATACATTATAGAACTAATATGTTATAGAACTCCTCTGAAATGAGTCATTTATTCCATCACTTTTCCTGCACAGCTGCTGACCCATGTTTTGGTTCCTGGAAATAGCTGCTACCCTGTCATACTTCTTAAAAGCACATATATTGATAACTCTACTCATTCCTCCATTCCTCTGTGACTGTCACTGTGTTAAAATGTGGAGTCAGCTGACTCACTTGTGATGGTAATAAAGTAGATGAGTTTGCAAAGTATTTTGTTATTTCTAAAAATGCAAAAACCAAATTACATTGAAATCATAAGGGGTGTTTCAGGGAGAGCTGTAGGATGTGGTTTCTTGTGTAATCCACAGAGATTAGCTCCAACACATATTTAAACTCTCCTCTAGGAGCAACCTTAGTGGTAAAGCAAGAAGATAAACAGATGTATACACACCCTGGCACAAAATTATCACTTATGTTTGGCTTCCTAGTCTCCTCGTGTTACTTATTTATCTTAACTTCTCTCTGAAAGCAGGGAACACAGAATCTCAATCAGTTGACATTTTTCTACTGAATTACCCAATAGTCCGATCATACCCCTAATACTTTTTAAAATTATTTCACTCATAATCCCAAATCTGCTTTGCTTCCTCATCTTAGTACACTGTAATTCGATTTCAAAATGAGGACAGTTGTCAGTAATGCCACATTCATTAATCTATTTTACAATTCCATGTGCTTATAACTATGAAGATATGTTAATAACATCCATTCCAATAAGCCACCCTAAATTTATTATCATGAAACAAGACCTCAAGAAAGAGAATTCAAAATCATCCATGTATTTGAAACTTATTGCAATAAAGCCTTTATCAATAGACTTCCCTGTGCACATGGTGGTCAAATTGCTGGTGAAAACCAGCCAGATCTATTACAGGCTTTCTCATGGCTTCTAGGTAACCCAAGTGAGCCTTTATTGATACTGGGAAGGGATAAAGCAGGGAAGGGATAAACAGTGCTGTAAGAATTGGCTAGACAAAAGTAATGACTCTCATTACAAAGTGAGTATTTTAAAGCAAAAGAGCCTGTTGGGAATATTGTTTTATAAAATAGTGGTTTTTTTATTAACTTTTTAAAATTCAATTAGGTAACATATAGTGTACCATTAGTTTCAAATGTAGATTTCATTTATTCATCCATAGCATATAATAGCTAATGCTCAGTACTTACTGTTATAGCTTCTTGAAAGCAGAATTTTAACCTACTGAGCCACCCAGGCGCCCTTGAAAGCAGAATTTTAGATCACATTTTCTGATTACTTCCATGTCATACAACACTTTCCTGCTAGCAACCTTCAAAACATACTGTTTGTTAGAGGAATTTCTTTAATAATAAATAAATAGGAATTCATTTAAATTTATAAATATATAAAATAAATAGGAATTTATTTAAATTTATTTAAATATTACACACTGTTTCATTGTTCATTAATAAGGTAATGATATTATAGCCATTAGTTGGTAGCACTGATATATCACTATCTTTTTACTTCTCAGTGCATTCTCTTTACACAAATAGATATATATTTTAAAAAATGTGAATCTGTGGCAAACTTGTAAAAAACCCTATACAGTAAAGTTTATCATTTTATGTAATCTCAATTATCTTCCTCAATTGTGATAGTATATCCTTCTATCTAAGCCAGATATTGTATGAGGGATTTGAAGAGACATACTTTTCTAAATTTCACTTTTCTCATCTGCAAAATGCTTATCATGATCCTACAAAAAAATACACTTACTATTTTTTGATGAAAATTTATTTATTTATTTTAAGATTTTATTTCTTTATCAGAGAGAGTGGGCGAGAGAGCAAGCACAGGCAGACAGAATGGCAGGCAGAGGTAGAGGGAGAAGCAGGCTCCAGCCGAGCAAGGAGCCAGATGCGGGACTCGATCCCAGGATGCTGGGATCATGACCTGAGCCAAAGGCAGCTGCTTAACCAACTGAGCCACCCAGGCGTCCCTTTTGATAAAAATTTAATCTGTATAAACAATATATTTGCTGTAATGCGTGGTTCATGGAAAACATCTTTTTTAATTATAAGCAGTATTAGAAATTAAGTAAATGTGTCTATAATATTTAAAGTTTTAACACATAATTCCACTGCTTTGCCTTATTTTCTCAAATCCCTTTACCACTTTCACTGACAGAGTCAAATGTACTTTTTCTACTAGTAGCCAGCTCTTTGTCTTTTGTCAGAAAGATGCCCTTGTGAATTATTTATAATAGAGATATTAGCAATAATAATAATAATAATAAATAGCAATGAAAATGTTAAAAAAATGTTTTCTTAACTAATTAGGGTTCTTAGACATCAATTAGAAGAACCACCTCGGGCAAGCAAATTAATCTGCAAGATATTCCCAGAATTAACAAGTCAGTCAGATACAGGGTTGTCTGTAGACTGAAAAGGACTAGGTTTAGAAAATAGGTAAGGACAGTGAAAAAAGTGATCAAATTTTTGGGCAAAATAAATTCTTAGGTGTCCTTTCAATGGAGTCCTGTTCATTATGTAGCAGAAACTCTGGAGATTATCTCAATCCATTGGAGTCACCCCGTTTATTAGCTTGCTATTGACAAAGTTATTTACAAACTGTAGAGCAAGAGGTTATAATGTAGAAAACTGATGGTAATGCACAGGATTCTTGTTAACAATAATGCAAGTTAGTGATTTTTCATTAGAAAACATAAATTCTATAACCCAAATTATGGGCCCAGAGCACTTCTGCTGCACAACTCTGCTTATATCCCAAATAACCATGTGAACTAGTTTTAATATCTGCTTCTCTTATTAATTTTTGAATAAAAATTCTTGACACAAGTATTTTATAATTGTGTGATAACCATGCATTTAATTTCTTGGAGAACAAAACACACTTTAGCATAACTAGGTTCGTTCACAGAACCAGCCTTGATAACACACTTCTATATGTTAGAAATGATGTAATAAATGTAGAATATTGGGCACTTGTTTGGTATTCTTTGCCATGTTTTGCACTATCTAAAAAGAGATCAGTGAACTTGGACTGGAGTTAGTAGACATGGAAAAAAATAAAATATTACAGAGAAGAATACTCTGTGGTCCACAACCTAAACGGGCTGGGATTCCCATCATTTGGATCCCTGTAGCTTTACAGAAGTCAATTAAATTTTTGTATCTCTGATTAAAGTTGATTCCCCAGTACTTTTTCAAACATCTCTTGTAAAGTATTGTTTCCCAGAAAAAAAGGGATTTTGCACATGTATCTGCCTTTGTCTCTGGTCCTGATCTCAGTCAGGATCCTGGGATCGAGCCCCATATCGGGCTTCCTGCTCATTAGGGAGTATACTTCTCAGTCTCTCTCTGAAGCTACAGTCCCCTGCCCCACTCATGCTCTCTCTCTCTCAAATAAATAAATACAATCTTTAATTTTTAATTAAAAATAAGATAAATAAATTAAAATAAAAAGTCTGGGCTTACTGCCCCTTTAGCTCCTTTTTTTTTTTTGAGTTGTATTTAAAGCAGCATGTGAGAACATGAGGCTCTCAAACTTAAAAAACAAAAGGAAAAAATTGAGTTTTGTTAGGATTTAAGATCTTGTCTGCTAGACAAAAATGTTGGCTTTGTTAACATGTGAAAATTAACAAAAGGGAGTAAGATAGAATTCTAATAATTTTTGTAGAAATTAAAAATTTTCTCCAACCCAATTAGATACAGACCCATTAAGTAAATTCATTCCAATGTCCCAAACCAACCTTTTCTAATAGTAATGCATCTGTGTAAACAGGGTCAACCCAAGGAATAAATAAATATTATTATTTTTCCTGTCTCTTCCACAGTCTCATCTGGGTATATTGGTAGCAAGCCAATTATCTATCTTATAAGACATGATATCATAAGGAAGGCTATTCTGTCCATTTGGAACAACTGAAAATCATTGTAATTTTATCTTGGTGCAGTAACTTGAGATGGCACAGTGTGGGTTATGAATATATTTTATTTTTTTTTTACTGGGAAGAAGAGATTATAGAGATATTGGTTATCCAAGAGAGACTGACAGGTGTTGATAGTTGCCAGGTCAATATCCATCTACTTTTTCCTTTAGTATCAGAAAGCACTGAGGGATTGACAACAAGGAAACTTAAAACAACATCAAATATTTTATTGTCTCTTTTCTAGTTACATTGTAACCTTATGACAAAGTATCAGTCGTACAAGATATCATTCTCTTTTACCTCTATCTTTCTGCCAGAAATGTGGGCTTAATAGTGAGAACTCCAACAGCAATTTTTGCAACTGTGAATAAAAAGCCATGAAAACCTCTAAGATAGTTCGCTTGACTTTCTTAAGACTCGGAACCAACACCAGAAAACACTCTCTGTAGTCTTCTTGTTAAATGAAAAATATGGTTAAACCACTTTTGACAGTCTACTACCTACAGCAAAATGTAAATCTTAATTGAAATATGTCCTCTCAGCTGTGCTTAAGCAACTGAGTCCTGAGCTTTTCAGGTTTTCAGTCTGAAAGAGTACACCTCGGGTGCTCTGAAAGGGAAGAGAAAAGACACCCTGTTCTCCATATAAATTAAAGAAGAGAAATCTGTGCATTTAAGTGGGCCATATAAAATTTATCAAGCAATTATCTCCTAACTCCTTCCTATCCAAATTACCTGATATGCTCTTCCTACTCCTTTATTCCACGTTACTGCCTTTTCACAACATGTCTTCTGTTATTTCTTTCTTGCAAGCTAGTTTTGTTTTCTGCATCTAAAAAAATCAACAATCATTGTGTATTTCAATTCCCATTTTCCTCAAATGCATTGATTCTTCTTATCTATTACTCTTTTCTCATACTCAGTGTCTTTGTCTTTATGGGGTTTGTACTTTGCTTTTCCCCATCCTGTACTGCCATTATATAATCAATCTAATAACTTCTTAGAGAAAGTTAAAAATTCCTGCATAGCCACACGTGAACACAAAGTCACTGATTTTTAGCAAACCTATAAGATAGTCAGACATCCATTCAATTTCTTTTTTTTAAGATTTTATTTATTTGACAGAGAGAGATAACAAGCAGGCAGAGAGGCAGGCAGAGAGAGAGGAGGAAGCAGTCTCCCTGCTGAGCAGAGAGCCTGATTTGGGGCTCGGTCCCAGGACCCTGGGATCATGACCTGAGCCGAAGGCAGTGGCTTAACCCACTGAGCCACCCAGGCGTCCCTCCATTCAATTTCTTAACTGAGTCCCAAATGTATCCTGACTTCTAACCTAAACCTAAGCTCTACTTCTTACACGTTGTTATATGACCAAATTCTTTCAGTTCAGTATTTTGTAACATTTAAATATTAATCAATTGATGCTTTGTTTTTGTATTTCTATGAAAATAATTTGAATACTGTAGATTTATTGTTATATTTATAGGTTTATAATCAAAGTTTTATCAGTTGAAGTTTTTGGAAATTTCAGATATAATGATTAACCTAAAATGATACTGCCTCAAATCCCTCTGATATCAAGGCCCAACACCTGATTATAGCCAAACCTGTGGTGGTTAGTTCCATGGGAAATTGCAGTTACTTAACACTGATAGCATCTCATGTTCTCTCTCTCATTTTGGAATGTCTCCAACACAACCCAAAAGTGTAGGAGAGTTAATGTCCTCTGAGGACAGCTCTCAGTGAAGTGGAAATAAGAACCATAGGTAAAATTGTCAGTTTTCAGGTCTTCATGAGGACAACTTAAAGAAGTTTCTCAGGACCTTTCAGTAAAAGCAAGCCTTCATTTTCTCTCCACAACAATTATATCAACAATGTACCTCTTTGACAAAGTTGCTTCTTCACTGTATCACTTTCCCATTCTTTTCTACCTTGGATAATCTCCCAGATAAACTAACAGTACTCAAATCCTTTGCCCTACTCTTTGCTCTCAGGATAAATGGAGCCAAAAGACTTAATTAATATCAAGTTCTGAATGGGATCTTAGAGCTATTTCTGTCCAGATTTTCATAAACATAGGGACCTTTGAATTATCAGGCTATAAATAAGTTCTAAATGGAGGGGGCAAAAGCAAAAAGTAGAAATTTTTATGTTTGATTTTTAATCATGATTAATTGACTTTATTGATTATTAAAAATACTAACATTATAAAAGTGTGGATCTTTGTAAAACAATGTCATATTGTAAGAAAGAAGTTGCATAGTCCTTTTGAGAATATGAAACCAAGTGTTCAGGTGCCATCTAATTTCTTGTTTAATCCAGAACTTTGGTGTGCATCATCTTGAGGAATAGGATTTTGAAGTCCAGACAGACTAAGAGAAAACGGATCCAAATGTGTGTGTTTATATTTCTGCTTTTGTTGTAAAAATCAAAGTGTGATTGCTGTTTTAAAATGGTAAAACTAATAATGTTCATGGACTCGATTATAAATTTTCTAATTGTATGGGAAGAATCCAATAAACATAGAATTAATTGATTTGCAAATCCTCAAAGAGCTACAGGATCAGGTAGTGGTATGTTCTGATTCAACAGCATCATAATGCAGCATTTTATATGTGTGGCTAATGGATATTTTCATGAATGTTTGCTAGCTATTCAGCCAATACAGAGAAATATTAGGTAGCGTAATTACTCACAGTTGTGTTTAATAAAATGAGAGAAAATTATCAAATGACACTAATAATAATAACCTAGAGCAGGCTAAATATTCAATGATAATTACAAGTATTAATCTAGATTTCTTCCCTGATTATGACTCTTCTCTCCTTTATCATAATGGAAGTAGCAGATTGTCTGCAATGAATTGTGAAAACCCAGCAGTGACTTTGGCAGTGAAGGCCTCCTATCAATTTTGATAGGTAAAAGGATTCTGGTTGGTCTTGAGCAAATGTGTCAATTTTTTTATTCTGTGTGTGTCATAAAAGAAAGAAGCAATAGTAAATTCTTGCTGTTATTCCATAGAGCCAATAAAATCATACTGCCAACAAGAGGCTGTTGACACCATAGGTGTAGTTAACTGTCTTGAAATACTACGCCTGGAAATAAAATCCTAATATTTCACATAACCTCTTTTTTTAAAAAAAACAAAACAAAACAAAACAAAACAACTATACTGCTTACATTTAGGGCCCTGCTGTTGTGTAACTATTTTTGAACATGTCTTCTGTAAGTGTATATATATATATATATGTATATATACATATTTTTCTGTGCAATAAATTCATTTAGAGATAAATTTGGATTGCTAATTATTTTGGGGGAAGCGTGGTATTTGTGGCTAGTCTTACAAGTAAAAAGGACTAAAAGAAAAAAGAAAAACATTTTTTATTACAGCATATTTACATCTGTCCAAAGTACTTATTTACTATAATACTGACTAATGTATAATACTGTACACAAAGAAAGAAGTTAAATGAGTTATAATTCAGTCAATGTATAGCTGGCCATTTTAAAACTTACCACTGAATCTTTCTGGTATGAAATGTGATATCTGGCAATCTGGTCCAGTTCATTACAACAGGTCATTTGTATGTTCTTATTACCATTTTGATAGCATAGCACATTTTATAACCCAGACATTTTACAATGGAACTATGATGCATGTATTTTCAAAAGTATAGACATACATGAAGCTATGAGGTCAAAAAAGATGAATGTCCGTAGTACCATATAGACTCAACAAATAAAAGTGTCCAAGGGTCTGAGTGTGACTTATGAATATTGTATAAGATTAGGCCAACATGTGGTTTTGATATAAATAATCTGTTCTTAAATTAGAATTACAATCGTTGAGTACAGTGTTGAAAATGGCAGATAGATTTTAGCTATCTTTGCTCACTAGGGAAAATGGAAAAATGTTTAGTTTGGTCAGATTTTCACTTAACTTCTGAAAAATCTTACATTTGAGAGAACCCTTCTGAAATAAGAATCCTTAAAGACATAACCCCTTTGGCACAAGTTTTCAAGAAACTTGTTTGATGTTGTAGACAATTCTATGGCACACGTACTGTTCTAGATGTTTCATGCCAATAATATGTAAGCCATACCAAGGCTACATATACATATAGAGATGTTCCTCAGCTTACAAGGGGGCTATGTCAGAGAAACACATAAAAAATTGAAAATGCATTTAATACCCTAAACTATCAAATATCATAGCTTACCTTAAGCTTATTTAAACATACTCAGAACACTTACATTTGCCTGCATTTGGGCAAAATCATCTTAAGCAAAAGCATATTTTATAACAAAGTATCAAATATCACATGCAATTTATTAAATATTACACTAAAAAATGAAGAATATATATATTCTATATATATATTCTATCGCCGTCCAGCAGCGATAATAACAACCCTCAGTCTGGTTGGGTTTCAAAAAAGCGGGCTCTCTTTATTTCATATGGCCATCGCTTATATAGGGGAGCCGAGCCAATCAGCATAGACAGTGATATGCATCCACCAATCTTAAGCTTGTTACCAAGTACCCACAGCATAGCAATAGTTCAACAGCCAATAGGTAGTACTTCCTGTTTACAATCAGTCACTCTAGACACACCTTCTGGCAAATCGCCAGGCGCCATTTTGCAAAGCTCTGCGGTTGACAGATCTCCGGGCCCCTGGAGCATCTGCCCTCAACAGTTCCCCCTTTTTGTTTTATGGTAGAAGGAAAGACTCAGCAGGGGTCGTGCCTGTCTTAGGTTGTCGCAAGGCCAAGAATATCCTTACCCGTCATTGGATCATGATGCTTATAGGATCATGTCCTGTCTTAGGTTGGTATATTCCGCCTACGATCTTACCCGTCTTTGACTACCGATCCAGCATACTGAGCCATACCTGGGACTATTGTCCGGACTCGATGGATAACAGAGCTTGTTTGATGGCAATGGTGTCTCTTTTACAAATCCTCATCATGGGGCAAATGCACCATAAGCAATACACCACAGCGAATATCAGCAATCCACCCATAGATATGAACTCAAACCATTGCTTCCCCCATCCTACAACATTTTTCATACTTCTACCTTACTGGCACTAACGTTAACAATATTAGCACGAAGCTGTATTGTCAGATTCTCGAACCTGGCACTCCAGTTGCCTGTAAGCATCTTGGATAGTCCCCTGGAATAATTAGCTGCTCGAGTGAGGTTATCATATCCAACTGGAGTAATGCAGAGTCCAGTATCTGAGCGAAGGCATCCTACAGTCAGTAGTTGTATTACAATGTCCATTTGTTCTTGTAGCAAGTCAATCTGCTGATTAGCAAAAAGGAATACCCGCAGCGAGATGATCATTAATTTCACTCTGGGTTTGTAGAGCTTCTGCGGTATTCGTAGACAGTCGATTAATCTCCTTGGCTGTAGGAATAGCAACGGCAAGTGCAGTAGCAGCGGCAGCAGCAGAGGCAGCAACAGCTGTCACCACGGCAGCAGTGATACCAAAGTCTCTTTTATGTCTCAGCAAAACTGGAAGGTCTCCCTCTGGGACAGAGATGGGCATAGGCAAAAACACTGGAATACGCATTATCATAGTAAATGAAAAGCCTGTAGCATTCCAACATTGTGTAAGGAAGCAAGTGTTCAACTTATTAGAAATGGTTGTACTGTTACTGACAAGAAACATAAAAGGGGGGCGAATACAAACAGGAGTACAACAAGTTTGCACTTCAACACTCGTTTCAAACGTTTGGGAAAGGTTGTGCTTTTAAGAGGAGTTACATAATAAATTAGTAGTTAAGAGTGCGGGATAAGTAGCAGCTGGATAACTTTTGACAATTGACCCTGTAAATCACCTGTGCCTTGTATGGTTTTCCACGCCGTAGCGGCAGCAGTAGCAGTTTAGCAGTTTGCAAATACACTGCAGGTGGAAAATTGATCCGATTTTGATTTCCCGAAAACTGACAGAGACATGAACATATCTTAACTTTCCAAATTCTGAAACATGTGTGACATCCATATGCCATATATGATTAGGTAACAAACCCTTAGGATTAACCCCCAAGGTCAGTGCAGTTAGTAAGAGCATGCAATTTAGTTAGTAAGGCATGTCCCCTGCCTGTGCTTTTGTTATGGCCGGAGCAGTTTTTGCTTTTACGTGGACGTTAAAGACTCGCGCGGCTAAATTCCGGCTCTAAGGCTGCCCCGCTTCTTATCGCAGACTTGTAAAATCCCGGCTCAAGGCCGCCCCGCTTCTTATTGCGGACTTGTACAAGTTAATCCCGGCTCAAGGCCGCCCCGCTTCTTATTGCGGACTTGTACAAGTTAATCCCGGCTCAAGGCCGCCCCGCTTCTTATTGCGGACTTGTACAAGTTTAAATCCCGGCTCAAGGCCGCCCCGCTTCTTATTGCGGACTCGTTAAATCCCGGCTCTAAGGCCGCCCCGCTTCTTATTGCGGACTTGTACAAGTTAATCCCGGCTCAAGGCCGCCCCGCTTCTTATTGCGGACTTGTACAAGTTAATCCCGGCTCAAGGCCGCCCCGCTTCTTATTGCGGACTTGTACAAGTTTAAATCCCGGCTCAAGGCCGCCCCGCTTCTTATTGCGGACTCGTTAAATCCCGGCTCTAAGGCCGCCCCGCTTCTTATTGCGGACTTGTACAAGTTTAAATCCCGGCTCAAGGCCGCCCCGCTTCTTATTGCGGACTTGTACAAGTTTAAATCCCGGCTCAAGGCCGCCCCGCTTCTTATTGCGGACTTGTACAAGTTTAAATCCTGGCTCAAGGCCGCCCCGCTTCTTATTGCGGACTTGTACAAGTTAATCCCACCACCTTTGTCATGGTTTTACCCCGCATACCTGCGGACTTCTCCCTTGCAAGGTTTTTCTATTTTTACTCCCCGCTTTACCGCGGAATTCCCACTTTTGACGGTGGCTAATGTCCCTGCTTACCTGCGGACCTTTACTCCCCACTTTCCTGCGGATTACCTTACAAGATTCCTTTATTAGTTCCCGGGTTTCGGCACCATTTATCGCCGTCCAGCAGCGATAATAACAACCCTCAGTCTGGTTGGGTTACAAAAAAGCGGGCTCTCTTTATTTCATATGGCCATCGCTTATATAGGGGAGCCGAGCCAATCAGCATAGACAGTGATATGCATCCACCAATCTTAAGCTTGTTACCAAGTACCCACAGCATAGCAATAGTTCAACAGCCAATAGGTAGTACTTCCTGTTTACAATCAGTCACTCTAGACACACCTTCTGGCAAATCGCCAGGCGCCATTTTGCAAAGCTCTGCGGTTGACAGATCTCCGGGCCCCTGGAGCATCTGCCCTCAACAATATTCTATATATAGAATGCTTGTAAGAATATCAGGTGTTCACCCCTGTAATCTTCTAGCTGACTGGAAGCTGTGGCTCACTGCCGCTGCCCAGAATCACAAGATGGCACCATATAGAACAAGAGTTTCAGGTGGTAGGTGTTGTAAGTTTTACCCAAACTGACATTGGTCAAACTCGTTTTTGTCATCATATATGTCAAGTAGTTTTCTCAGGTTTATTTTTAGAATATCCTTGTATAATGAATATTTACACTGATATCTAGTATAAAAATCTTGCAATTTATTTTAGAAACATTAAGATATTGAAAATCAATCTATTTCTTTAATTCATTGAAGACATTTTTGGCTTGTTTCCAGTACTTTCTTACTGGTTAAAAAGTGAATTTGAAGTAGTCTGGATTTCATTATTATATGGCACTTTCCCTTTGATGAATACAAAGACGATATTCTATATTAGCTATCTGAGAAGAATTTATTTTTTAAATTTTATTTATTTGTAAGAGAGAGAGCACAAGCAGGGGGAGCAGCAGGATGAGGGAGAAGCAAACTCCCGGCTAAGCAGGGAATCTGTTGCAGAACTGAGTCCCAGGACCCTAAGATCATGACCCGAGCTAAAGGCTCAGGCGTTTAACTGACTGAGCCACCCAGGTGTCCCAATCTGAGAAGAGTTCTGTATGCTATTCCTATTAATATGCAGTTTAAAGTCTAGGTAATTAACTTAATATTTTAGTGGCTATTGCATAGATAGCACTATGTTCCAGGCAGAGAGTAAGAAAGAAATATTAAATCAACCATAGTCTATGCATTCTAAATGAAAATAATTAATCAATCATAAAAATCCCTCTATTTATGGAATATCAACTTATAAGCTTTCCTCCATATGAACAATGCCAAATACCAGAATAAAGGGTCATCTAATACAAATAAAGGATAGAATTAAAGAATTCTGGTAAGCCATTTAATTTTGAAAAATGGTGTTCTATTGTTGCTGAGTTGTGGTTTTCAGTTACATAATATCTGATAAGTGTAGAAGTAACATACATGAGTGTTACGTGAGATGAGAAATGGTATATAATTAAGATATTTTTAAAAGTACAGATAAATACAAATTTGTAAACATAGCATTATGGAGGAGTAAAAATAAATGATAGCTACACACTCTAAAGTGAATAAAACTTGGAAAGCTAATAGAGAAGAAAAACAAGGACAGTGCAAAAAGTATGGTACATTTTTATGAAGTTCAAACAAATTCTGTGAAACCATAGATGGACTTAAAGATACTATTATGTATCAAATATTGTAAAAATTAAGCAAGGAAATAGCAAACATAAAACAACCAAAGCATACAAACTTGGGTAGATACAAGAGGTGTGATCATGTTCTACTTCATAAAGAGATGAGTTAATAGATAAATACAAGTAACTAGACTTTTTAGAAGTTAATAAAACGTTGCCTGTTATTTCTTAGTAATATAAAATATATGGTTTTCTAACAAAAACGTTTATCTTAAAAATATTTAAAAATAAATTTCAGGCTACTCCTAAGGTTATATTTACTTTTCCACTGTAGGAAAAGCTGGTTGTTGTAGTTGTATTTGTTTGTTTGTTTTAGTCTCCTCCTGGTTTTTATTATTATAATGTGGAATGAGGAATGTTAGATTGAAAAGTGAATTATTTTATAGACAAAAATCATTACTTGATTCACCTCCTGGTACAGCAGATGGAACTCCTGAAAATATGCCCTTTTGCCTTATGGAAGAGTAACAGTTATGCTTACTTCTGAAACATACTTGGTTGAGTCCCTAAATAGTGACACCATAGTAAACATTTTGAATATTTGCAATTAATTTTTATAGTCATAGGGCTCCAAAAGGCACTGCAGGTATCTTAGCAGGTATTTCAATAAGGCTAAAATTTGCCTGACTTTTTAAAAATATTAGCAAGGCACAAAACATGGCAAAAGTATTGTCCTCAGATATTATTTTTTTCCATATGCTCCTGAATCCAGACATGAGAAGTTATTTTTCAAATATTTATTATAAAAGTTTTTATTTATTTATTTGACAGAGATCACAATTAGGCAGAGTCAGACAGAGAGAGAGAGGAGGAAGCAGGCTCCCTGCTGAGCTGAGAGCCAGATGTGGGCCTCGATCCAAGGATCCTGGAATCATGACCTGAGCCGAAGGCAGATGCTTTAACCTACTGAGTCACCCAGGCTCCCCCATGACAAGTTATTTTGATAGATGTATATACAGTGTATTTTCCAGTTATAAGAAAAATGGTTCTGCTATTTTTAACCTTTTTTTAAAATTAAATAATTTTTTTCATTGAAATTTTATTTTTTAATGTTTTACTTTTCTTTTCTTTTTTTTTAAAGATTTTATTTATTTATTTGAGAGACAGAGATCACAAGTAGGCAGAGAGGCAGGCAGTGAGAGAGAAAGAGAGAGGGGGAAGCAGGCTCCCTGCGGAGCAGAGAGCCCGATGCGGGGCTCAATCCAAGGACCCTGAGATCATGACCCGAGCCAAAGGCAGCAGCCCAAGCCACTGGGCCACCCAGGCGCCCCAATGTTTTACTTTTCAATATACTACTTAGCATATAAAACCTATTCCATTTTGTAAGATGTTTACCATTTAAAAAATGGTAATTTTCTCATTGTGTCTTCCCCTCACATTGCTTTATTTTGAATAAAAAATTTCACAATAAACATAACTGATGCTTTCCTTCTGATGGTCCCTCTGTTGGTCATATTGTATATGAGCCATGACAATTAGTTTTACAAAATTTATTGATGTTTGTTGATATGTTTTATCATAACTAATTTTCCCTCCCTTATCTAGATTCCCCAGCTTTCAGACAGGTGGACACTTCAATAAACCATACCCAAGGGATGTATCAAGTACTTCTTAGACATTCTCTCAGATCCTTGAGGTCTCATTTTGCCTAGGGATTTGCAATAGGTTCTGCCAGAGGCACCACTGTGACAACTGATGTCCATGGTCTATCTCCTGCTAAGCTCAAGAGGTCACTGTTTTCCAAGTTTATCTATACAATTAATGCATTCCAGCAAGTTCTTTTTTTTTAATATTAACAAACTTATTTTAAAGTTTATATGGAGAGGCAAAGACTCACAATAGTCAACATAGTGTTGAAGGAAAACAAAGACTGAGGACTGACTTCAAAGTTTACCATAACGATGGGGCGCCTGGGTGGCTCAGTGGGTTAAGCCTCTGCCTTCGGCTCAGGTCATGATCCCAGGGGCCAGGGATCGAGTCCCGCATTGGGTTCTCTGCTCAGCAGGGAGCCTGCTTCTCCTCATCTCTCTCTCTGGCTGTCTCTCTGCCCATTTGTGATCTCTCTCTCTATCAAATAAATAAATAAAATCTTAAAAAAAAGTTTACCATAACGATAATTGTAAGCATGATATTGTAATACCACAGAAAGACTAGATTAAAGCAACAGAATATATATTATCAATTATATTTTATATTTAATAGAAAAGCAAAAGCAATATAAGAGAGCAAAATACAATCTTTTAAACAAATGGTTCTGTAGCAATGGTGAAGCTAAATCTAAAAATATAAAATAAAATAAATCCAGGCAGATATCCTACACTCTTCAAAAAAATTAACTCAGATTGTATTATAAACCTAAACATGAAACATGTAGAAGGTAATATAGAAGAAAATTTAAATGACCTTGGTTTTCGCAAAAACTTTAGCTACAAAAGCACAAGCACTGAATTTAAAAATGTCTACTCTGTGAAACACAATGCCAAGAGAATGAAAAGGCAAAGCACAGACTATGAGAAAAAATTTGCAAAATACACATCTGGCAAAGGACTGTTAATCAAAAATACACAAAGACCCCTTAAAACTCAACAATGGGGGAAAAACCTGATTAAAAATGAGCCAAAGACCTTAGCAGATACCTCACCAAAGAAAATATTACAGATGGCAAATAAGCATATAAAAAGATGCTTCACCTCATATGTCTTCAGGAAAATGCAAATTAAAACAAAAAAGAGACACCAGTACATACCCAGAATCCAGAGCACTGACAACAGAACACGAAATGTTGGTGAGGATGTGGAGCAACAGGAATGTTCTTCCATGTCTATTGAGAATAAAGAATGGAAAACAACTTGGCAGTTTCTTACAAAACTAAACATATTCTTGCCAGATGATTCAGCAGTAGCAGCTCTTGGTATTTATCCAAAGAAGATGAAATCTATACCCACAAAGATGTCTATAGTAGTTTCATTCATAACTGACAAAAGCTTGGAAGCAACCAAGATATCCTTCCATAAGTGAAAGGTCAAAGAAAGTGTAGTACATGCAAACAATGGAATATTATTTAATGCTAGAGAAATGAATTACCAAGCTATGAAAAGATATGGATATAAATATTTAATAAATATTTGATTTTAGGCTTCTACCAGTCTATCAATAGTATTAGTATATTTTAACAGTGAATGCTCAGCATTCATGAATTTACCTAATAAAACATTTTGGGTTCAATATTTTAAATACTTCAACCTCTATGATTATATTCCTAATAATTTTGAATTGGGGTAAATAATCCTTAATTTTTTGTAACTTGTTTCTTATTGCAAGAGAGCTCAATGAAATTTTAGAAAATAAAAATTTACAAAAAAAAAAGTTTAGTTTACTATTGCCAAATAATTTAAAACATTATCTTATATTCAAATACATATATTTTTCTAAATTGATTTATATGCTACTAAAACCAAAAACTTTTAGTTATACTAGAATTCATATCATGCAATCAATGCCAGAAATCCATCTGGCAATGATTTGTCTTAAATAGAGTTAAGATGGGTGTTATTACAATGCAAGAAGGAAACAAAGATAGTATAACAATTGGTGTTACATAACTTTTCCGTTTTGATCAAGTTACTAATCTACAAAAGGCCTTTATCAGGGACAGACTTGGGAATTTACAAAACTTTTAAACTAGCATGTGCGACTCATTCCTAGAAAACAACACAATCAATAACACTTTATTTAGATTAAATCATGACTATTTCTCCATTTGAATAAAAAAGGTAGCAACCCCAATAAGTTTATTGAACATGAAAAGTTGAAATGCTATAATGCTCCTAAGGAATTAAATGATCCAGTCAAGAATTACAAAAAAAGGATATATATTACCAAAGTGTTTGTATAATTGTAATGTACAACTGCCCATTATCGTTCCATAGTGTAGGCTTGTACAAGAACTCTATAAAAGAACTCCACTTCTAAACTGTGGAAAATATGTTCCCTTTCCCCCTATATACAACTATTAAGCCATTCATTTAGCTTTTAAAATATCCACTTAATACAGGCTTTTTACACATTTGAACAGGCAGCAGGGCTCTAGTCTTATCGCTTACATCTGAAGGATAGACTTCTAGCGTAAGAGGTAAAGCCCATAAAGGAGCCCAATAATAACAACAAAATACAGTTTAGTGAGCCCTTACAATCTGCCAGCTACCTTTCTGAGAATACTTCTAATAATAAAACATATAAAATACCTGACCACAAAGAGCTCACATTCTTTTGAAATATAATAGTGAAATAAACCAATAATAGAGGGGCACCTGGGTGGCTCAGTCCATTGAGTGACTGCCTTTGGCTTGGGTCATGATCTCAGGGTCCTGGGATGTAACTCACCAGCAGGCTTTCTAGGCAGTGAGGTGTTTTCTTCTTCCTCTGCGCACCCTCCCAATTCTCTCTCTCTCTGTCTCAAATAAGAAAATAAACCAGTAATAGAATAATGATTGATGGTTGATGGTGATAAGTGATACAAAGAAATACAAGAAAGGTAAAAGCCATTGGGGAATGCTGGGATGAAAGTTAATTTTATTTTGTTTTGGGTGGTTATATCTCATTTATGAGATGTTATTTGCACAAAGACCCAGGAAGTGAAGGAGAGTGTTATACAAATATTAAAGGAAAAGATTGCTCTAGGCAGAGCAAGTAAGTATATAGACTTTGTGTGAACAACTTGTCTGTTACTTTTGAGGAAAAGGAAGGAGGCCAATGAGGAGTTCATAGTGGTGGAGCGAGGAAGAACGTTTTGATGTATGACCTTCTAGTACATTGAAACGCCTTCAGTTTTTATTTAATATGAAAGGGGAAGATACCAAAAGTCTTTCAACAGCAGAATAAAATCATATGACTTGATTTTTAGGTTAAATTGCTGTACCAAAATAAATTTGCATGGAGAAAGGAGTGCAGTATGTGTGGAAGTGGGGTTATCAATCAAGTCAATAATTCAGGAACACATGATGGTATTTTTAGCATGCTGGGTGGTAATAGAAGTGGTGAGGTATGGTTTTCATTGTGTATATATTTTGATGGTGAATATTCTGGTGAACAGGATGGGGTATGTGCAGGACAGACATCAACATTTATTTTACCTGCACAAACAGAAGGGTGGAGTCTTCATTCCCTGATATGGAGAGAACTCTGAGTTCAAATGTTCTTTCTCATTAAATGGCATAGTGATGATGAGGATTTAGTCAGACAGTGAAAGAGAGCAGTAAGCATAGTGTTAAGCGGTAAGACATTATAATACATTGGAACATCAAAAAACGTTGTGTTGGATCATCTGTTTATGTGAGTAAATAAATAAATAAAGCTTCCTGGGGTTCTGATAGAGGTAAAGAAGACTGTATATGATCCAAAGGGGCACGTGCACCAAATGTTTATAGCAGTAATATCCACCTTAGCCAAACTATGGAAAGAACCAGGATGTCCATCAACAAATGAATGATATTTGTATATATATATATACACAATGGAATACTATTCAGCCATCAAAAGAAATGAAATCTTGCTATTTGCATTGACATGGATGGAACTGGAGGGTATTATGCTTAGCAAAATAAGTCAACCAGAGAAAGGCACTATCATATGATCTCCCTGATATGAGGAAATGGAGGTTCAATGTGGGGGGTTTGGGGAACAGGAAAAGAGTAAATGAAACAAGATGGGATCGGGAGGGAGACAAACCATAAGAGACTCTTAATCCCACAAAACAAACTGAGAGTTGCCGGGGGGGTGGGGAGGTTAGGGAGAGGGTGGTGGGGTTATGAACATTGGGGAGGGTATGTGCTGTGGTGAGTGCTGTGAAGTGTGTAAACCTGGTGATTCACAGACCTGTACCCCTGGGGCTAATAATACATTATATGTTAATTAAGAAGAAGAAGAAGAAGAAGACTACTATAAATCAAATGCTATGTTTTTCAGCATAGAGTGTGTAATCAGGCATATTTTATTAAAGTAACTAAGTAAACTGATGGTCGAAAATTGGAATAACAGAAAACATAAAAATCAGAGATTTTAAAAAGAGATATGGGACAGTGTAGAGAATATAGTCAATGATATTATAATAGTGTTATATGGTGACAGATGGTGGCTATATTTGTAGTGATCATAGAATAATGTATGGAGATATTGAAAACCTGAAACCAATGTAACACTGAATATCAACTACACTCAAATAAAAAAATAGTAAAAAGAAAACATTTTAATTTAAAAAGATAAAAAGAGGGACAAGAATTTGAAAAGTGAATTTCAAAAAGAGTAAAGATGAGGCTAAGACATACTCTGAACCTTGAGGAAAACACCATTTTGAAAATTCTTCCCATTTTGAGAAAACTCAAATGAATCAATACCATAAAAGAACCCATTTTAACTGAGAGATGTAATGAATGCTCAAGAAATAATTTTATGACAGGATAATTCTTCCCTATGAAACATCATACAGAAACCCGGGGAAACACCTGGAAGCCAAATAAACTATACTGAAAATAAGAATTAGGAAAAAGATAAATGATGAAAGATAAGAAAATTAGACCTGCGACAGAGACCTAGTGAAGAGAATGTTTAGCTTGTGGTTTAATGTTTTTGAGGATAATCTAGAGTTCATAACTGCCTTGAGGCAGGCTGGTTGTAGGCAGTTTAGGCAGACCCCTAAGAGAGGCCTACTTTGGGCAGGTGGTGTTGGAAGAGGCCATTAGGCTGGACAAAGACAAATCCAACCATTTGACTAAAGTGTCTGTGAAGATGTTGAAGTCAGATGCAGCAGAGAAAGACCTGTCAAACCTAATCTCAGAAATGGAGATGATGAAGATGTTTGGACAGCACAAGGACACCATCAACCTGCTGGGTCCTGCACACAGGATGGTCCTTCGTACACTATCATGGAATATGCCTCCAAAGACAACATACAGGAGTACCTGCAGGCCCAGAGGCCTCCTGACCTGGAGTACTGTTACAATATCAGCCACAATGCAGCAGAGCAACTCTCCTCCAAGCACCCGGTATCCTGTGCCTACCAGGTAGCCTGAGGCATGGAGTACCTTGCCTCCAAGAAGTGCATACACCAAGACCTGGCCACCAGGGAAGTGCTGGTGACAAAGGACAACATGATGAAGATCTCAGACTTCAGCCTTGCCAGAGATATCACCACATCAGTTACTATAAAATGAGAACCAACAGTGGACTGCCTGTGAAGTGGATGGTCTCTAAGGCCATGTTTGACCAGATCTACATCCACCAGAGTGACTTCTGGTCTTTTGGGGTGATCCTGTGCAAAATTTTCACTCTGGAAACCTCCCATATCCTGGAGTGCCTGTGGAGGTGGTTTTTAAGCTGCTGAAGGAGTCATTTGATGGATAAGCCAATAAGTGCAGCAGAGAGTTAGACACAATAATGAGGGGTGGCTGGCATGTGGTACCTTCAAGCTGCTGGTAGAAGACCTGGATCATACTGTGGCCTTGACCTCCAACCAGGAGTACCCGGACCTGTCCTTGGCCCTGGAACAATACTGTCTATGCTTTCCCAACACCCAAAGCTCCACCTGCTCCTCAGAGAAGAATTCCACCTTCTCTCATGTGCCGTTGCCCAGGGAGGCCTATCTGCCGTGACACCCAGCCCAGCTTGCCAATGGTAGACTCAAATGACTAGTATCCCTATTACTCCTGTCCAGATTTCGTCATAAGCTGTAACCCTTACCCCCCACCCTCCCTGCAAGACTCACTGCCTTCTCCTTTGTCCCTTTCCTACTGGCAGGAGCCAGCTGCCTACCTGAGGCCTTCACCCCTTGAAGTTCACCTCTCTTCCCCTTCCTCTTCCTCCTCCTTACAACCTGCTCATGAAAGAAAGAAACAGAGAGGCAGGTACTTGCTCGTGGCTACTTCCTTCCCTCCCATATGTTGGACCAAGACCCCTCCCTGTCATCTGGTACTGCCTGGACGTCGAGGGAGTTGGAGATGAGGCATGCCAGTGAAAGCTGTCAGAGCTTTCCTATTTTGGTTTTGTCTGCTTAGCATAACATGTAAGACTGAGTTCTGGTGGCAGGGACCTAGTCCTTGGGGCTATAGCACTAGCGAGGGGAGGTCAACTGCTCTGGGCCTTGGCTAAGAGCAAGCCCTGCTCCAGAGATATGGTGCCAAGGGCTTATTAATTTTGATACTAATTTGCTTTGCTGACCAAATACCTGGTATCAAAAGATGGGAAGGCAAAGACTGGAAGCAGTGTTGTGACCATGGGGTCCAGCCCCAAACTATGAAGAAAACACAAAGTGTATAAATCTGAGTAAGTATATATTTACACACCTTTTTAAATAGGTTGTTATCAAAGATTTAATCAATGGGTAATATGCGCCTCGTGGCTGGGAAGCATCAGTTGCCATATATTAAAAACAAAGAAAAGAGGTGACTGGGTGGCTTCCTCCAAGAAGTGTCCCTTCTTTTCAGGTCATAATCCCAGGGTCCTGGGATGGAGCCCCACATCAGGCTCTCTGCTCAGTGGGAAGCCTGCTTCTCCTTTTCCCTCTGCCCTGCTTATAGTTCCTCTTCCTGTCTCTCTGTCTGTCAAATAAATAAAATATTAAAAAAAAAAAACAAGAAAGAAACAAAATGTTTTTAAAAGGTCTTTTTTTTTTTTAATTTTCTAGGGGTGCCTGGATGACTTAGTTGTTTAAGCAGATGTTTGCCTTTGGCTGAGGTCATGATTCCAGTGTACAGGGATCCAGCCCTGCATGGGACTACTTGCACCCCAAGGAGCTTGCTTCTTCCTCTCCCTTTGCACATGATTCCCCCTGTTTGTGTGCTTCTTCTCTCTCTCTCTCTCTCTCTCTCTCTCTCTCTTGCTGTCAATAAATAAAATAAAATCTTTTACTAAATAAATAAAAAAATAAATAAATTTCTAAACCTACTTCAGTTTAGGTCCCTTAACAAAAATTGCTACTGCTTCATTAAAAAAAAAAAAAAAGATAATTTAGAAAGATGCTTCCAGAGTTAAAAAGCTGTTTTGTTTCTTTGTCAGTATTCAATATAGAAGTGCTTTAAAAAGTAAAAGAAAAAATATTCTATATTAACTCTAATCACACTATAACTTTGGTGGTTATATCAAGATAAAGAAAAGTGATTTTAAAGCAAATTTCATTATCAGACATAAAGATCAAGTCAAAATTACAGAAGAGTAAAAGGATGAATTCATCAGGGAGCATAATTCTTTTTTTTTTTTTTTAAAGATTTTATTTATTTATTTGACAGAGAGAGATCACAGGTAGGCGAGAGGCAGGCAGAGAGAGAGAGAGGAGGAAGCAGGCTCCCTGCTGAGCAGAGAGCCCGATGCGGGACTTGATCCCAGGACCCTGAGATTATGACCTGAGCCAAAGGCAGCGGCCTAACCCACTGAGCCACCCAGGTGCCCCGGGAGTATAATAATTCTTGACTTTTAATACGTAACAATAGATTTGGGGATATATAGGGAAAAACGAAGAACAAAAATCATAACTTCTACCTTGGACGACAAATGGAAAATAATTTCAACACCCTTATTTTAAGATTACATAGACAAATGGTCATCACATTGGTAAGATATGTAAGACTTGAACAAAATGATCAACTAACTAGATATGCTTGATATTACATTACAGTAACTGAACTAATTGAGGTCAGTCTTTGGTGAATCACAGAAACAGGTGGAGTTGTCAAACAAAGGAATCTTTGTTTACAACATACAAGGAGTTCACAGGGAATAAGTTCCAAAGCCTTGACTGTTTGAACAGGAGAGAGATTTTTATTTAGTATTTAAGATGAATACTCAGAAGGGAGAGTTTTATTATCCCGTGTATGGTTGGTCATAAGGTTGTGGATGCATGCACATCCACATATGTATTTGTGCAATATGTAACCCACTGAGCCACCCAGGCGCCCCCATAACAATATTTTCTAGGCTCATTCTGATAACTCTTTTCTACATTCAAATTTAAAGGTTGAGGCATGTGATATATATTACACAAAAAACATCCCAAGGCATTCGTTAAAAAAAAAAAAAACTCTTAATAAAGAACAAATCCAAAGGAATTTCTTTTCTAATTTAATTAACAAATTATGAATCGACTTACCTATTTCATCACAGTGTATCAGGCACCAATAATATTTTTTAAGCGTCACACCTGATGCAATAGTTACCATCTTTCAGACATACTGATCATGAACAAGCAAATAAACAAGAGCACCGTAGCTTAAGATCTACCTGAATAAATATAGGCTACTTCAGACAATCTCTTCACCACAACATAGCAATGAATAGAAATCATACATGCTCTGTATGGACATACAGATGAGATAGAAGGGGATGGATGTTAATATATGCATAATCTTTATTAATTACATTGTGAACCATAATATGGAAAAACAGAATACAATTTTAGAAATACCCAGGTCACCATCATTGTTTTATTTTTATATGTGTAGATAAGGAGTTTAATAAACAATCCATGACTATTCAACTCCTTATATTTTGAAAATTTTAGCAAAAGTAACAAACCTAGCACCTAGAAAATTGTACCTATCTACAACATACAGCTTTGCCAGCATGGTAGAGGAAAAGCAAAACAAAATAAGTAAGAAAAGTTTAACATTTCACAAGAGATTTGCTTTTATTTTTTTATTTTTTTATTTTTATTTTTCATTTATTATTTACTTCTATTTTCTACTTTATTTTAATGAAAATGTCATGACCATAACATAAGAGCAGAATTAAACCAACATGATAAATTATTTTTTCATAAGTTAAAATAAACTAGCTTGGTGATTAATTCAAAATTATATTACAAACTTCAGTGTTCTTGTAGTATGTATCACTGCATATACAAATGAGTCAGGAGTCATAAACTAATGATGATTCTAAATGTTATTTAGAGAGACATTCTGTTCTTAATATATTTCAAATATTCTACACAAGGCAAAGTGGATCCAAGTAATCTGTAGGCAAAATAAGATTTTAGAGAAGTATATATTTCCAACAGTATTTATAAAATATTACCTTTATGTAAGGCATCATCCTGGACTTTGTGGAAAACACACAAAGGAGTAAGAAGTGGCCCTTCAAGAAACATATACAATATCAAGGTTTAACATGAAGCAGCATGTCTTCTCTAAGTAAAAAAAACATTGTACCAACTGACTTTACTGAAACTTTATATTTATTGCTCTCATTTTAGGTCATAGTGTCCTTCTGCATGCAGGCTGCTATAACGGACATGATATAGACTTAATAGCTTATAAAGAACAGGAATTTATTTCTCACAGTTCTAGAACGGAGAAGTTCAAGATTAAGGAATGGGCAGATCCAGGGAGAGCCCACTTCCTCATAGATGGCTATCTTCTCACTGTAAACGTACATGATGAATGAAGCAAGAGAACTCTCTTGGGGTCTCCTTTAAAAGGACTGTAATCCCACTTATGACCTAATCACCTCCCAAAGGCCCCTATGTTTTAATACTAGCACTTCCAGAGTTAGATTTCATAATATGATTTTGGAAGACATAAACATTCACACCATAGTATATATAAACAAAAAAAGACACAAAAACAACAAACAAAAAAATTATTGTAACTACCTATTATTTTCAACTACATAAACTTTTAATTTGTTTCTATATAATATTAAATAACTCATTTGAGTGATTCACTTATATCCAATGCATCTGAGTGCAATTAAATTTGCTTACCCAGCATATCCAGAAGCATATTTCTTCAGACTATCCCATTCCCCACCTTACAGGATTTACCACAATTAGAAGACAGGGGATAGAGGATAGATAGATAGATGTATACATAAACACACTTGTACATACACATATGCATATTTTTTCCTGTTAATGATACTCATGCAAATAAAATTTAAGCTCAAGGAAACCTGTCTTGTGTGTTACTTAATATCCAGTTTTTAGTCAACATCCAAAAACAAATAATCCAATAAAAACATGGATAGAAGACATGAACAAGTGTTTCCCCAAAGAACACATTCAAATGTTCAGTAGATACATGAAAAGATGTCCATCATCATGTATCATCAGGAAATTGCAAAGCAAAACTAGAAAGAGGTACCACCTCACACCTGTCAGAATGGCTAAAATCAACACTACAAGAAACAAAAGGTGTTGGAGAGGATGTGAAAAAGTAACACTTGTGGGGGCTGCCTGGGTGGCTCAGTGGGTTAAGCCTCTGCCTTCAGCTCAGGTCATGATCTCAGGGTCCTGGGATCAAGTCCCACATCGGGCTCTCTGCCAGGCATGGAGCCTGCTCCCTCCTCTCTCTCTCTCTACTTGTGATCTCTCTCTGTCAAATGAATAAAATCTTAAAAAAAAAAAGAAAAAGTAACAATTGTGAACTGTTGGTGGTGATGCAAACTGATACAGCCATATTTGAAAACAGTATGGAATTTCCATAAAATTTAAAAATAGAAGTCCTTTGTGATCCAACAAACCTGTTGGTGTGTATTTACCCAATGAATATAAGAAAACTTTTTCAAAGGGATGCTAGCACCCCTATGTTTATAGCAGCATTATTTATAAAGCTAAGATATGGAAAGCGCCCAAGTATCCATCAATTGATGAATAAAGAATAAGTGGTATCTATATACAATGGAATATTATTCTGCCATAAAAAAGACTGAAATCTTGCCATTTGCAATAACATGGTTGGAACTAGACAGTATAATGCTAAAAGTGAAATAAGTCAGTCAGAGAAAGACAAATACCTTTACTCATATATGGAATAAAAGAAACAAAACAAACAAGCAAAGGGGAAATAATAAGACATAGAAAGAGAAACAAAGCAAGAAACAGACATTTCATTACAGAGAACAAACTGATGGTTACTTGACGGTATCTGAAAGGAGTGATGGATTAAATAAGTGATGGGGGTTAATTAGAGCACTTGTCATGATGAGCACTGAGTGCTATATGTTATATTGTACACATGAAACTAATACAACCATATATGTTAACTAACTGGATTTCAAGTGAAAATTTTTTAAAATCCCAGTTTTTTGCTCACATTCTGGCTTACAAAAGGGATTTAGTCAGGAATTTGGAGATTAGTTAATGAACAAAAAAGGGGTGAACAGGCAGTTGTTAGATAAAATTACTATCCTTTCTGGCATTATCTTATACCTTTTATCTAGAAGTATTTTTAGCACTTTAGACTCTTCCTATTTTATTTTGAATCATTAAAAAAAATTTCCTCAAAGGACCTTAAACTCCATCCAATTTGAGCAACAGTGTGAGAGAGGAAATGGTGTCCAGGAGGAAATACAAAAAAAAGATGAAACTACTTTTGTTTACTAGTGAATGCATAGTTCTTCCACAGAAGAAGCTCTAAATGGTCAGGGCTCCAGCTTTATATGTGTTCAGTCATATGTTCAGAAGTAGGTAACACTATCAAAAAATATAAAACATCTGAGATTATTTTCCCTTATTTGAAAGCTGGTGTATGAGTCTGCCGTAGTTTCTTGGGTGTTGATAGAAGACGCAGACTCAATGTTCAGAAGTAATATAGTTTATTATTCACAGCAATAGAGGTAGCCAGAATATTAACAGTATTTGTGTGTGTGTGTGTGTGTGTGTGTTTGTGTTGTGTGTGTGTGTGTGTGTGTGTGTGTGTGTGTGTGTAGGGATGGGAGTTATATATCAGTTCTGAGCCTCAGTTCCCACAAGAAGAATCAAAACAGAGGCAGAAAATATTTGCAAACACAACAGGTTAAGTTAAAAAAAAAAGATACTATTTCTGTCTTCCAAGTCTATTCAATACAACCATCTTCAAAGGATGGCCTAGAACAAATAATAAATGCAGAAATGTAAGCAACCAATTGAAAAGTGTCTCCCAAGAAACACACTGTGAGAGTCTTCATTTGAGAAAAATACTATAGGATATAGTATTGAATACTGGAAGGTTAAAATTACAAGGGACCAAATATTTTTAAACAGTTCTGGCATGCAGTAGAGTTCAAATAGGTTTTATAAGATTGAGGAAAGAAGCCATCAAAACCTGGGCCCAGGGGCACCTGGGTAGCTCAGTGGGTTAAGCCTCTGCCTTCGGCTCAGGCCATGATCTCAGAGCCCTGGGATCGAGTTTTGCATCAGGCTCTCTGTTCAGCAGAGAGCCTGCTTCCCCCCCCGCCCCGCTATTTGCCTACTTGTGGTCTCTGTCTGTCAAATAAATAAATAAAATCTTAAAACAAAACAAAACACAACAAATATCCTGGGCCCAATTTTCCCAAAAGTATGATGCTGATTCTAGTCTCTATGATGTTATCCCTTGAAGACAATGTCTCTAATTGAGTTGAATTAGTTTAATAAAGAGCATACCCCCATTTGTTGTAGAAGATGAACAATATGCAAGAGGCAAAATGCCACATGGAAGCCACCTGGTCTTCAGTGGAACATAGAATCAGTTCCTTTGGGATGAATTTGTTCCACATTTGACTTCCCACTTAAGGGAAAATAAGAGTGCCTTCTAATAGATTTTAAATAGGAAATGACAACGGAAGCTTATACAAGATTATAAAATGGGAAATTTCATTTAGATAAGCAATCATTTCAAAGTCATCTTATTAATATTACAGACTCTTCACATAATCATAATTTTATTTTGGTATTATATGGTAATTTCAAATATAGTAAATATAAAGAATTTACCTCTGTAATTATAGCGAGTCTGGTCGTAGTTTAATGGCAACAAAACTTCAATTTAGAAGTATGGTCTACCAATGATTAATACATTTGGAAATGGTGTGTCATCTTCACTTGTCTCACTAAAACAGTGAGCCAAAAAAAGTAGGCCCAAGCTGTTTACTATGGTCAAAATGGGTTGCTTTTGCACTTGGTAAAGAAGCAGTCATATTTTGGAAGAAGAAACTGAGGCTATTAATATTTTCAACTTATTTTCAGAAAAGGAAAGAAAGGATAATCTAACCTAAAGCCAAAATCTTACACAAGGTGGCAGGAGAATGATCTGTTCCCAGATAAAGGGTTTTTCAACTTAGCCATGTTAGGAGGAAGAAGAGATGAGACATTGTGGACTTGACTAACGTTTGTACACTGTTCAAAAAGTTTTCAAAATAATGTGTATTATTTTTCTTCTTTTAGTTGAGACAAAAAAAAAAAAAAAAAAAAAACCAAAAAAAAAAAAACCACTAAATGAGCTTACTCTTAAAAGGAGGTAAACAAGAAACTAGCAAAGATTGAGTGTTAGGTATTGTCCCCCTCCTTTTTTTTTTTTTTAATTATGTTATGTTAGTTACCATACAATACATCATTAGTTTTTGAAGTAGTGTTTCATGATTCATTGTTTGTGTAAAACACCCAGTGCCCCATGCAATATGTGCCCTCCTTAATACCCATCACCAGGCTCACCCATCCCCACATCCTTCTCATCTTTAAAACCCTCAGTTTGTTTCTTGGATTCCATAATTTTTCATGTTTCATTTCCCCCACCAATCCCCCCACTTCATTTTTCCTTTCCTTCTCCTAATGTCCTCCATGCTATTCCTTAGGTTCCACAAATAAGTGAAACCATATGATGATTGACTTTCTCTGCTTGACTTATTTCACTTAACATAATCTCTTCCAGTCCCATCCATGTTGATGCAAAAGTTGGGTATTCATCCTTTCTGATGGCTGAGTGATATTCCATTGTATCCTTGGATCACATCTTCTTTATCCGTTTGTCTGTTGTAGGGGATCTTGGCTCTTTCAACAGAATGGCTATAGTGGACATTGCTGCTATGAACACTGGGGTGCATATGGCCCTTCTTTCCAGTAAAATAGAGCTAGCCTATGACCCAGCAATTGCACTACTGAGTATTGACCTCAAAGATACAGATGTAGTGAAAAGAATTAGGTATTGTTAAAGCACAAATGCAGGGGATAGAAGTTATGGTACAGAAGAGGGAAGGGCAACCATATGGCAGAGTAGAATAAAGTAGCTCAGGAAGAAATTAGTCATATCCAGATATTGTAAGGCATGTGGGGTTGGCAGGGAGAGCATGAGAAATCATGAGAGAAGAGAGAGAAAATGGACCAGGCAGGAGAGGTTTATAACATTTTAACATCTAAGGTAAGCATATGCAAAGCAGAATAGGGAAAGAAATAAAAGTTTTTATAAGACTCAATACATGAGGAATAACGTGGAGGACACTGGGAGATGGAGAGAAGTGTGCTGGGGGAAATCGGAGGGAGAGACAAACCATGAGAGACTGTGGACTCTGAGAAACAAACTGAGGGTTTTGAAGAGGAGGGTGGCAGGTGGTTGGGTGAGCCCAGTGGTGGGTATTAAGGAGGGAATTTATTACATGAAGCACTGGGTGTGGTGCATAAACAATGAATTTTGGATCCCTGAAAATAAACTAAAAGAAAAAAAAGACTGACTACAGACATGGACCTCAGTGTAACACAGATATGGAACTCACTGTAATACCAGCCACTTCCCACCGACACACACAGACTATGATAATAATAAATAATAATGCAATTAAGAAAATTTCCTGCCAAATAATTTTTCCTCTTTTTTATTTTTATGATTATTATTTTTATTTTATTTTTAAAGTTTTTATTTAAATTGTAGTTAGTTAAAATAAGGTTAATATTAGTTTCAGGTGTACAATATAGTGATCAACACTGCCATACAATGGCTTAAATAAAAAAATGAAAAAAAAATTTTTTTAAAGATTTTATTTTTAAATAAAACCTCTACACCCAAGTTGGATTTCAAACGTACAACACCAAGATAAAGATTTACATATTTTACTGACTGTTCCAGCCAGGCACCCCAACAAATAAAAATTTTATAAAATTGTTGAGTTTGAGGGAGTCTCATTTGCTTAGTCAGTGAAGTGTCTGCCTTTGGCTCAGATCAGGATCTCTAGAGTCCTGGGATCGAGCCCCATATTGCTCATGCTCTCTCTCTCTCTCTCTCTCTCTCTCTCTCTCGGGCTTTTGCTTTTAAATAAATAAATAAAATATTTTTTAAAAAATTGTTGAGTTTGTTTAACTAGTTTTGAAAGACCCCCCCCCCCCGTCGTTAACTAATTGACTGCTCTTTTGTTGTGTAAAAGTACCCCTCCTCCCCTTGCAATGAAAAGACCCTTCCCCCAGGGTTGAATTCAATGTAACTGCTCTTTTGCCTTTCTGTAACCTGCTTGGCTTTTAGGGCATGACACTTGACTCCTGTTTGAACAAGATACCCTCTCCTAATAGCCGGGGCATGGTCACGTAGGCAAGGGGGCTGCATGGTCACATAGACAGGATGTCTTTCTGCTGAGTAATAAGGTCAAACTTCCCCTCTTTGTTTCCCCTTCCCGCCTTTCTCTTCGCGCGAGGGGGGTCTTCCAGGGCCAATCCACTAACACCAAGTATGCCTTTTTCAAAAGTTCAAACTGTCCACCAATCAGTTGCGCCCCACCCAAAACTTGTTTGTACCTGTCTATAAAAACCCGGCACCACCCCAGCCGGGTGTGCTCAGCTAGCAGGAGCTGCTGACCACCCGCAGGTGCGCGCTGACCACCCGCAGGCGCCTGCGTAACAATAAAGAACCTCTTGCTGATTGCATCCTGTGGCAGTGTTGGATTCTTGGGTAAGGGGATCCGCGGGTCTTTCATTTGGAGGTTCCACCGAGATCATCGGACTCCTGCCCTCGGATCCAACTGACTCCCACCGGGAGGTAAGCTGGCCAGCATTCTTGTCTCCTGTCTCATGTTCTCATTTGTATCCAGTCTCGTGTTCTTGTTTGTCTCTAGTCTTGTGAGGCCTCTGTTTGACCTATACTGCGGGTAGCGGTATAGTGTTTGTACAACAGCGTGCGTTGTTGGATTGTATTTGTAGGCAGCTTGAGAAGGAGCTGACGAGCTCGGACTTCTCCCCTGCTGACCCTGGAGGACGCTCCAGGGTGTCGAGGGGCCCGATTTTTCGGGGCCCCTCATTTGTCCGAGGGTTATATCCGTTTGTCCGTTCCAGAGGAACCCCTCGGCCCTGGACGGAATTTGTCCACCGCAGGGAGATCTCGAGGCTCCTCTGGGCCGGTGGAAACCTTGCTTTCGGTAGTATACCGAAACCGCGCAGCGACCTTTTTGTTAATTGTCTTGTGTGTCTTGTGTGCTTTTCTCGTCGCCCTTTGTGTTTCCCTTGATTAAGGTTAACTGGAGCCAACTGGGGTTAGTCTAACTCGAGACAGAGACCATAAGGAATATTCCCAAGCAGCTGCTGAAACTCTCTTTGTTTCGGGGAAGTTTCCCTGTGTTCTCTGGCCTGACTTGGACTGCCTAACCCCTCCCCCCTTGCTGGTGGGAAAGCATGGCGTCTGCTCCTCTGTTGGGGCTTAGGAGCTCCAAAACTGGGAATCCTTTCTCTGCCTCCTGGCGGCGCTTTGTTTCTTCTGTTTCCCCCTTACGTGTTTCTGTACCAACGTGTGTGCAGCCTGCATGACTGGCCTCTAGATCATGCACCACAGCTCCTTCTCTCTTCACTGTCAAGGAGCAAGAAGAACACCCCCACTCCAGATCTTACATTCAAAGTGGAGTGGGTCCAGGTGGAACGTAAATCAGTATTGGAACTAAGTTAAGTTTGTTGGTTTAATTAAGACGTGTCTTTGAAGTTACAGCAGTAAATGTGAAACTTTTATTCTATCAGTTTACTGAAGGTCAGATAAGCTTGTGTTACTTATTAAAATTTGTTAGCAAAGAAATGACTAAACTGATGGTTAATTGTCTATCTCAAAGTTCTAATGGGTAATTGCTGAAGTAGCTTTAAGTCTTTGGTAACCTGAAAGTTTTAAAGTTTTGCTTGGATGACAAATGGAATTGAATTGTGGACATCTAGGTCTTAACCAAACAGGATAAAATGCTAAGTCGTTAATTACTGGATGTAGGTTTGTGCTTTTGACTTCTTACTGCAAAGAAACTAAGAGTATTTAAATCTGTTGGTAAACTTGTTTGCCACTTAACTGATTCATAAATTTGCCACCTGAAGAATTCTGTTGTGTAACAGTTTACAATTGGTTAATAACTAAAGGTGTTTCTAAGAATACAAAGTTCTGCTTAGTGTAACTAAGACTGATGGAAATAAGGGAAACTCTGTAGGAAAGTAGATGATAAGTAAGAAAGATTTAAGGAATGGGAATACATTTTGTTGAAGGTAAGGGAAGGTAATTTTGTCCTAAAGGAGATGGTTGTTTGGAAGGAAATGGCTTGGGACAAAACCTGAATGCAAAGGAAAGTTGTAGAAGGTTTGTGAATGGAAATCTTCACAAAAGAAATTTTAGATATGGTCAGGACAGACTAAAAAAGAAAGAAAAACAGCCTCCAAGGTGATTTAGCACTCTCCTGGCCTGCCTCCACACAGATTATACTTCCAAGTATAAGGGCCATTTGGCCTTGAGAGATTAAGGAAGCAGCCCAACGTTGAGGCACTGCGAAAACACCCTGTTACCATCCTCCGTTGCCTGTAACCATAGAAACTCACTCTAATCTGTAAAGAATGAAAGGGGAGACTGATCACCTCCCATTAGCCAGAGATGCCCAGAAGGGGAGGGTATCCAACCTGTTTGAATCTGAAGAGTGCCTGACTGTGTGAATGTGTCTGTATGGCTCCACCACTGAGTGGGCTGCACCTTGAGTCTCACGGGGCGTCTTATGGCATAACAGTCATCTACTCCCCGGAGTAGCCTGTTCCGGGGTTTATGCGGACAGGCCTTAGCTAAGATGCTCCTAAATTCCCGTGAGGGATGCAAACAGGACAGCAGGGGAAATATCCCCCCCCCCTTGTCTGTGACATCATTCATGATGGGAGGAAAACCCAGAAAACTCCTATCTTAAGACTGCACACTTAGAAGTAAAATAAAAAAGGGAAAGACACTGGTATAAAAAGCTGGTTTTCTTTCTGTTTAAAAGGGGCAAAGTTTTCTTAGCTAATTGATCTGTTTAAAAGTGTAAATGGTTTTCTCTTTGCCTGCCTGAAAAATTCAGTTCCTATGTTTTGTTTTATCAGGTGTTTAACATCCCTAATTATATTTAGGCATGTGTTTTTAAACTTTCTAAGGTTTTAGCAATTGTTGACAAGATTTAAACCAATGATAAACCTTGGGTTACATTTGGGAAAATGCTATAACTATTCTAGAGATTCTATGCACTTCCTAAAGTTTTAATGTTTTGAGAGATCATCGCTTGATATTGTAATTATGGGAATGTTATATGTCACAGAAATTGTAACCTGATTTTCTTGCAGCTAAATTGTAAACTCCTGTGTCTCTTTAGCTCTAACCATATCCATTCTGAGTTTTTGTCATTTATAATTGTTTTAATTCTCTGGTAAAATGAGTTTTATCTTCAAGGAGATTCCTATAAAGGACTTTCAGGACAAATACAGATATTTGATATGCTTGAAAATCCTAAAACTGAAATGGGTAAGAATTTCCAGAACTGACTAAAGCCGCATTCACCAGATTTAGTAACATGGGACTAAAAGATTATAGTGTTGTGTCCCTTAATGTTTTGTCTTTAAACATTGCTGGTTCTCTCTACTGTTTGCTCTTACAGACTAGGGATACTCCCTCCTAGTTATCTGTAACTTATAGAGATGTAAAAGTGCTCATTTGTAAAAGTGCTCAAGGCATTCAAATTTTCTCTATCTGAACCCTCTGAAACCAAAAGGTCTTAGTAAGTATTCTTTCTTCCATGGCAATCAGTCATTTGCATAAGTTCAATAAGAATCTGTTCTCCTTGTAACAGGAAAGAATTGGAAACACGGGTTATTTTACCAAGGCTTTGACTGGGATGTCATATTTGAAAAGACTCAGATATGACCAGACAGCTTTAAGGAACTAAGGTTGACTTTATGAAACCTGGAGCCATAAAGCCCCTTGGGACTGTTGGCCTGATACCTTGCTTACAGAGTTCCCAGCAGCCCCACCAGGTGAGTAAAGAATGTCACTCCTTGGTAGGTGCAGTCTCGGGAAGAGGAATTCGCCCAAAGGCATTGCAGGCATGCCTCATGGCAAGTACAGGGCTTGGCTTCTGGCCCGGAGAGGCTACTAAAAGTTCAACCTAGAGATTCCCTATAAGAAGTTCCACCAAAGTAGATGCTAAAAGATCTATATGGTCACACTCAACTGTTCTTGCTGAGCTTATGTAAATAATGGGCCAAGTTTCACAAGTGAATTAGTCCTGATTTGGCTATCTCTGGAAATGAGGGTTATTTTAGAGAGAAAAATTATGTTTTAGTAACACAGCTTTATGGATGTTAAATTCTAGATTTGATTGTCTTTAAATGTTTGTTTACCTAAGCTAAACAATTTGAGGTAAACTTCAGAGAAGTTGCACAATAGCTTCTTTAGTCGATCTTATTATTTTGTGGGGATATTAGCAGACCCCACAGCACATGATTAAACAACTGGAAAAAATGGGATTGATTCCCCAACAATTATATAACTTAACTAATACCTTATGTGTGGCTGGGATAATGAAATTGCCTAAAAGCCACCATACCACACTCCATAGGATTAACTATGGACTTGTGGAGATAATGGATGACCCCACTTTCTTTATGAGTGGATTGGATGATGCATGGCGGACTCCCCTTATCTCTTGACAAGTTTTCTCACTTGCCAGTGATCCTCTGTAATCAGGATATTGTTAAGGCTGGACCACTCAAAGGTCTTATTGGTTTTATCCCTTAGTCATATTTATCCTAGAGGCCACCTCTGTTGAGGTGCAATTGCAAATAGATGCTTTAGCAAAACCTAGAACAGCCCTCCTCATAAAAAGAGCCTCAAAGCTCACTATAAAACAGTCCCTGACTGTAATGACTTCACATCAGGTCCAGATTTGT
This sequence comes from Mustela nivalis, assembly GCF_964662115.1. Lineage (NCBI taxonomy): Eukaryota > Metazoa > Chordata > Mammalia > Carnivora > Mustelidae > Mustela > Mustela nivalis. Next base: position 151,605 of record NW_028135622.1, read on the forward strand.
CTTAAGGATAAGTCTCTCTCTCTCTCTTTTAGTGATTGGTTAAGTTCCTGGTTTGAAGGAGGACTATGGCCAAATCTCCTTCTCGGGCTTCTCATTTTTATCACCTCATTAACCTTAATATGTTGCTTTGTTCAATGTTTCTCTGCTTGGTGCCGAGACTCCATTGCTGCAATGACTTCACCATGACAGACGATCCTTGTTGCGTGAGAGGACGCCTCTTCGCTGTCAGCGCTGGATTCGGCTGCCTCTGCCTTTCGTAACTCCCCTATACATTCCTACCCTGATCAATATTGACCCCAGTAGGTAGGGACAGCTCTGCGCCCCTATTCAGCACGAAGAAGTTACAGAAGATGAGACCTTCCACCTTCAACCCCCTTAAAGATTTCAGGGTCAAGATTGTTCAGGGGGAAATGAAGGAGCAGGAGGCTGGCTGAGGAGAAAGCAAAAGCTGGCGCCTTGCACCCCACTTAGTGCAAGAAAAGGACAAATGGATATAAGATTCTATCCATGATCAAGAAAAAGGGGGGAATGAAAGACCCCCCCCCCGTCCTTAACTAATTGACTGCTCTTTTGTTGTGTAAAAGTACCCCTCCTCCCCTTGCAATGAAAAGACCCTTCCCCCAGGGTTGAATTCAATGTAACTGCTCTTTTGCCTTTCTGTAACCCCCTTGGCTTTTAGGGCATGACACTTGACTCCTGTTTGAACAAGATACCCTCTCCTAATAGCCGGGGCATGGTCACGTAGGCAAGGGGGCTGCATGGTCACATAGACAGGATGTCTTTCTGCTGAGTAATAAGGTCAAACTTCCCCTCTTTGTTTCCCCTTCCCGCCTTTCTCTTCGCGCGAGGGGGGTCTTCCAGGGCCAATCCACTAACACCAAGTATGCCTTTTTCAAAAGTACAAACTGTCCACCAATCAGTTGCGCCCCACCCAAAACTTGTTTGTACCTGTCTATAAAAACCCGGCACCACCCCAGCCGGGTGTGCTCAGCTAGCAGGAGCTGCTGACCACCCGCAGGTGCGCACTGACCACCCGCAGGCGCCTGCATAACAATAAAGAACCTCTTGCTGATTGCATCCTGTGGCAGTGTTGGATTCTTGGGTAAGGGGATCCGCGGGTCTTTCAGTTTTAAACTAGTAGACAGAGATGAAGATAAAGTATGATGTCATGGCACGGAAAAATACAACTTACACGTTTTTAAAAAAAAATGTGCAATGCAAGTTACCTCACTTCTTTTATCACCACACTGGGACTTTCCCTACTGAGTTGTTGTAATGTAAGGACCTATTTTATATTTTTATATTTTAGCAAGAGGCTTTCATTGAGGTTAACCCTTAAACTGTCCTTCCTCCCCTTCCCCCAGGGGATTCACTTAAAAACAAGTCCTGGAAATCAGCTCCAGGTAACAAAGCCCATATACAAGGGTGGGTCAGGCCAGGTGGAGACATCAATCAGCGGGAGGGGGGCGGTGTTTGCATATTGTCTCCCTAGATACTAAGGAGTATGCCCCACTCCTCTGCCCTTTGGGAACCTTTTTTGCACCAATCCTAATCAAGGTGTAATAGGCTGGGTCAAATGTCTATTCTAGGGTAAATTGAACCTCAATTGGTCATCTAGCCTCACTGTGGAGTTTCCTGTGTGTGTTAAAATCTCATTGGTCACCTGTGCGTGGCCAGGCCTGACTGCATGGCCTTTGCCCTTAAAAGCTAGACTGTGAAACAGCAAAGGGTTGCCTTCTCTCATGAGAGGTGTGGCCCCGAACGTTCGGTTAAATTCTTGATGCTTGGCATGAAATAAAGCTTTGCTTGACCTTTGCTTTACATCAGTCTCGCTCCTTTAATCATAGACCCATTATTGGGGCATAACAGTATTAATCTCAAAGTTATAAGTCCACAATGCATCCATCATCCATTCTACCCCTTAACATTCCCCTTTGGACAGACCCATGATCTAGAACAAGCCTTATTTTATAGTGCCTTGTAGGAGATTTTTGCTGCTGCCTAAATTGCCTACTTTCCTCTCACCATTACCACGGAAATTGGGTCCACTGAAACAAAGGGGTAGTGTAAGAAATTAAGACTTCCATAAATCTCTTTAAATAATAAAGTATAAGATAATGATACCTTTTTTTCTGCCACATAACCAATTCTTGCAAGAATAAGGTCATATAAAAGAATTTACAACACATGCTAGCATTATCCTACTGGACCCAGACCATTTGTATGTTTCTCTGTCTCTGAGAAATGTAGTTATTTACATGACTGAAACCTGAAAATTGTTTGATATGACCACTAATATCACCTACATTATTTTAAAGCCTGTTTAAGGCTTCTGTAATACATAGGCTTTGTAAACACTTATTAAGCATCTTGTATATATCAAACACTTTAAAAATCTCTGCTTTAAAAAAAAAAACTCTACCTCAATGGAACTTTGAGTCTGAAAAAGATACAAGCAATATACAAGGCAACAGATAGAATAATTACATATTTGATTATATACTCTGAGGATGTCACATTAAATTGATATGAAAACGATCAGAAGGATCTGGATTTCTTGTCAAAATTTTTTGCCTTAAAAAGAAATTGATATTTAGGGAAAGTTGTTTCTGAAAGAGGTCCTGTGTCAACCAAAAATGTTAAACCATGATCTCGCTAAATTTTCCAGTTGTGATCATTGCTTTGTTTAGCTGTCTTCTATTAAGACTGAATTTAGTAATTCATTCTCAGATTTCAGTAAGTCTTTTTTTTAAAGATTTTATTTATTTATTAGAGAGAGAGAGGGAGGGGCAGAGGGAGAGGAAGAACCAGACTCCTTGCTAAGCAGGCAGCTGATGCAGGACTGGATCCTAGTACCCTGGCATCATGACCTAAGCTGAAGGAAGACACTTAACCAACTGAGCCACCCAGGCACTCTAGACTGTAAACTTCTTTTTTTTTTTTTTTTTTAAAGATTTTATTTATTTATTTGACAGAGAGAGATCACAAGACAGAGAGGCAGGCAGAGAGAGAGAGAGGGAAGCAGGCTCCCTGCTGAGCAGAGAGCCCGATGCGGGACTCGATCCCAGGACTCTGAGATCATGACCTGAGCCGAAGGCAGCGGCTTAACCCACTGAGCCACCCAGGTGCCCTAGACTGTAAACTTCTTAAAGGTAAAAAAGTTTATTCTTCTAGTAGTTCCACAGACATTTCTAACATCCATAAGAAAGCATGTACTGATGTAAAATGCCAGCAAATCAAATTATTTAAAAAAGAAAGAAAGAAAGAAAAGATATATCTGGATAAAGAGAAAAACAGAAAATCTAATAATACATTGAATTATTAGAGCAAAGAGTGGAGGAAGAGAAAATAAATATAAAATAGAGATTTCCACTAAAAGAAAAAAATTGAATAAGGCAGGAGATTTAGAAAATTATTATGACAGACTTGAGAAAAAAATAAAATAGGAATTTTTAGAAAATAGCAATGAATGAAAAGGTCAATTGTTCCTACCTCTATAATATTAGCTGTTTGTTGTTGTTGTTGTTGCTAATTTACCTATTTAAGCTAATAAACAAAGAAAGGTTTCATTTAGGGATAAGGTTTCTCTCTCTCTATATATATTTTTTCCATTTAGGGATAAGGTATATATATATATATATATATATATATATATTTTTTTTAATTTTAATTGTTAGAAAATGTGTCACAGAAAGTGTTTAAACTTTAAGATACAGATGCAACATGTAATGAACTGCATTGTTTGAACGTCTAATTTGTAAATGCTGTTAGAGGAAACTTGGTGGAAATGTTCTTATGTGATTGTGTTTCTGGAACTAAGTATATTTATTAATAAGGAATAGTTTAAAATTATGAAATTACCAGGAGTAAACAATTTTTCTAATCCTATCAGCTCTTTGCACCTCTTTTATTAGCCCCCTTCAGGAATATCAGCTTTTTTATCTAATTAAATTTTATATTAATGTGCTTTTGACTTTTGGCCTTTCTCTTCCTTCTGTTCTTTTTTTCCCCTAAATTACATGTTTCTGTTTAACAGCTACTATCAATTCTTTGATATGAATTCTCAACATCAATTTACTAACTCCAGAGATGAAGGAGCATCAATATTTAGAAGCGAAGAATACAAAGCCTTGGGCATCTGGATGGCTCAGTCACTTAAGCATCTGCCTTCGACTCAGGTGGTGATCCCAAGGTCGTGGGATGGAACCCCAGGTTGAACTTTCTACGCAGCTGGGAGCCTACTTCTCCCTCTCCTTCTGCCTGCAGCTCCCTTTGCTTGCGTTCTCCCTCTCTTTGTCAACTAAATAAAATAAAATAAAATAAAATAAAATAATGTAAATAATACATTTATTTATTTATTAAAATGCAATTATTACACAATACATAATGTATTGCATAATTATAATAATGATTAAATAATTTATTAAATAGTCATATTAAATATATCAATTTAATTAAATAAATATTTTTAGAATTTAAAATATTTCAAATTTAGATTATTAAATATTAAATCATTAATTTAATAAATAAATATCTAAACATAATTAAATAAATTAATTTATTTATTAAAATGAATAAAATAATGTTGTCATTATCTGAGCATGTATTTTTAAATAGTCTAAAAAAAAATCTAATAAAGTCTAAATACATTGAGTTCACATATTTATACAAGTTAACCCAGACACTCAACCCACAGTTTCAAAACTTTTGTTTTTATCTACTACTCAAAATACGATTTTAATGTATTTATTTGTAACTTTGACATAGCAAGGAAACTTGGAGGAAAAGGAGACATTTGCTTTTAATATTTGAAAATTATTTTGTTGATTTAAAAAAAATAAAAACCTTAACACGTGAGCATTTCTTCTTAAATAACACTGTGAAGTTTCTGAGTCGCATTCTATTAAAAGTGCTGATAAAATAGCCTCAGTTACTCATTTAAATTATTAGCTGAATGGGTAACAAATGAAGTAGAGAGATTTTTAATTATTTATGAATGTATTGCTTGTGGATGGAGTGCCACATAGAGTTACCTCTCTTTTTGGCTTTGTTTTATGAGCAGCAGTGGAATCTATGAATGAGATTAAACATAAGGACATTCACAGAAATTCTTAATGAACTTCTGGGGAAGGGCAATTAGTGCAAGGAAAAACTGCAGCAAGACTAATTACAAATTTCAAGTGGTCATCGCTTAATTATAGAAGCTTTTAAGTTCAAGTAATATATCTTTTTTATGAGCCTATCATATTGTATTAATTACCACAAACTGCACTCTTGAACACTTATCTTTTCACATATTTCTTATTCTTAGTACTTAAAATTACCCTTATGATTGATAAGTAAATGGATTTTACTGACAATGCATTTATTTACATAAATAAATAATGCTGTTTATATATATAAAAACAATTGAATATGTGTATGTGTTCAATGAATTTTTTTTCAAATTAACATCTTAATTCTACCACATTAGTTACAAATAGATATAGACTTTATACATTCATCAAATATTTTATTCTCAAATTTATATGTCCTTTGTGAAGTAAATGAAACTGTATATATTAAATATAATCCTATCACATGTAACAGTTACTAGTGCATCCCAGGACATACATAGGTCAGGTCCTACTCAAGGCATCACGGATAACTGGATTTATCTTTCTATCCTAGGAGTCTTCTGTATATTTCTGTGGCTTTTATACTACAATCAGGAGGAAGAATTCTTTTGCTAAAAGCTTCCAAATGACTATGCGAGTAGATTATTTGTAGACTAGTGATATAATATTATAGTTTAATATGTGAAGCATGATAAAATAAAATGCTATTGCCATATTTAATTTGTTCAGTAAAGCATTCATTTAGTTATCAAGCATTCATTTTCTTTTTTAAAAGATTTTATTTATTTATTTGACAGACAGTGATCACGAGTAGTCAGAGAGGCAGGCAGAGAGAAAGGAAGGGAAGCAGGGTCCCTGCTGAGCAGAGAGCCTGATGTGGGGCTCTATCCCAGGACTCTGGGATCATGACCTGAGCAGAAGGCAGAGGCTTTAATGCACTGAGCCACCCAAGAGCCCCAAACATTCATTTTCTTTATACAGAAGAGATAGAACAATATTATATAGTAGAAAATACAGTAAATAATCTAGAAACCTTGATCATGTTGTTTTGGCAATTTTAGAACATAAAATTAGCTAAAGCTCAAGTGCAAGTTATATTTGTATCATAGGAGGAAAAGTTAATTAAAAGTTTCTTTATTACCATAGTTTAACACTTCAACAAAATGATAACGAGTCCAAAATCAATGAATATATGAAGTATACAATAAAAACAATAATCTTGAGTGTATGTGACTCACTGTAGGTATTGATAGGCTAGAAATCAAAGGGAAAGTATCTATAGGGTTTGTTCAGTTCCATGCTCATCAGATTAATAGGCTTTCTCATATTGCTTCCTTCACCACATTAATTTGTCTAATGAAGTTTTCAAGAGTTAAAGACAGTGATAGGTTCATGGCTGGAGAGAAGGTACAGAATCTAAGATAGTTCACCAGTGCTTATTATTTAAGAGAAAGACAGCATGGGAGGTGAGGGGTATATCATGCATCCTGTTTTCACTCCCTTTGTGGAGCACCTACCCTGGAGGTCATGTAATAATAACCAATGACCAAAAAACAATAAAAAAAACCAAACATCCATGTGGAAGTGCCATCCCTGCCTGGAGATGAGTAGACTGCTCAAACAGATCCTGGGCAGGCATCTCAGCCCAGGCCTGTGCTGGGGAAGCTGGTTCCTGGCTTTGGGCGCAATCTGGAAGCCAGCAAACTGACGGGAGAGTGCAGCCAGGGTTAACAGGACTGATGATCTTTTTGCAGCCTGGCCGCAGGAGGACACCTGCTCAAGGAGCCAGGCTAGGAGGCTGCCCAGCGCCAGCGCTGGCAACGCTTGCAGCCCCCAGGGCTTCCCCCGCGCCCCAGCCAGGGCGGGGCCTCAGGAGGGAGGGGGGCGTGGGCGGGACGGAGAAGGGGCTTTGCTAATTGCCAAAGCAAAAAGTGAGCTCGCAGAGGACTCAGGAGGGAGGGGGTCGGGGGCGGGTCGAGGGCGGCGGGGAGAAGGCGCTTTGCTAATTGCCGAGGCTGGAAGTGAGCTCACGGAGGATGTGGCTGAGAGTCTGGGAGGAGGTGGAGGGGCTGGCGGAGGACAGACGGGCAGCGCCCAGGTGCTGTGCTGCGGCCCAGTCGGGACGGCAGGACCCACCGGACTCGCCGCCCGTGCGCTCCCGTGTTAGGCCTCGCTGTCCCGCTCCTGCTGCCTGTTGCCCCTCCCCGCCCCAAGGCTTCTCCGGACCACCCTCTGCACAGGGGTAAAGTGACACCGCGCCGCGCCCTCACCTGGAGCAGAAAGCGCGGACCCGACCTGGGGGCGGAGAGGGGTGTTGTGGAGGCCCAGCCTCCCGCGAACCCCAGGGCACCCGGACCACCCTGGACGCTGCGCCAAACCCGGGTCCTCATGGGGTCGGGCTGGGGACAGCGCCTTGTGAGTTGCCCCCCGCCAGCAGGCACGCTAGCCGCCATCTTTCCGTAGCCCCATGCGCCCATGCTGAGGACCCCCTTCCCTCCCCCGACGTGGCCCCGCTGCTTTTGTTCTGGACTTGGGATCCCAGGTGGAAACTAGTCCCTCAGACCTCCGTGGCAGCAAGGAGGGCAGGGAGGGATTCTTGGTTTTCTGCCCTGGCTCCTCCTCTCTCCCCATTCACATGCCTTCTGGCTTCCCTTTCCTCTCCTCATTGTCAGTTTTCTGAAATGGTTTTCTTCTGCATGTTGACCCAAAGAGCTATTTCATGAATGAATATACACGAAACTGAGTTGGAGCCCACCTGTGAGAGCCCACCTGTAGAGGCCTTTCATTAGAATGGTCTCTGGTTCTAGCCTCAGTTCAGAATACTGCATGTACCTGAGGACCGAGTCCAGATGTTTCTTTCATCTCTGACTTGAATTTGAAATCCTCCTCAGACTTCAGCTTCCAGGATTTCTCCAGTCCTTGCTCTCCCACTGTCTTGGTGGGGATCCGCCATGAGTGTTGAACACAGGAATGAATGAATGATATATACCCCAGACTGCTGGGGCTTTGTCTTCTTTAGCTGAGGTTGGAAAGGCTTGGGAGAGACCCCCTGTATGCAGATAGAGAGCTGCATGCAATTGCTTAGATAAACGTGTTCCCCACTTAATTGCTTGGGCATTGAACATTTCGCCCTTAACCTGTGGCTTGAGCAGTTAGGAGGAGACAATCTGGAGGTGAATCAGAAGATGGCTGAATCCACATGGTGGTGGTCTGGGTTTGGGAGATTTTCCGGGAGATTCAAAGGAAAGATCTAAATTCTTCCAGTGGGGAGTGGTAAACATTTTATCGATGGGAGATGGAAAATAAATGGTCTGGTTAAACTTTCCCGCCCCCTCAAAACCCATTATTTGAAAACACAAAAAGCCGGCGCCTGGGTGGCTCAGTGGGTTAAGCCGCTGCCTTCGGCTCAGGTCATGATCTCAGAGTCCTGGGATCGAGTCCCGCGTCGGGATCTCTGCTCGGCAGGGAGCCTGCTTCCCTCTCTCTCTCTCTCTGCCTGCCTCTCCATCTACTTGTGATCTCTCTCTGTCAAATAAATAAATAAAATCTTAAAAAAAAAAAAAAGAAAACACAAAAAGCGAAGTGATGGGAGAAATCCTCCCACTCCCATACCCACTCACCTCCATAGCCATCTCCTCTTCCAAGAACCTAACAGACAAGGTGCCAAGAAGTGTTAGGTACCAGCAGTGGTCTCAGATATCATTCAAGAATCATGGTGAAAGGCTTTCAAATAGATTGTGGGGGAACAGGGATCCAATTAAGGGGAACAAGTTTAAGGTTTGCCTGGTCCCCTAAAAACTAATGGCACTAGAGAAGATGAGCTTTGGGAACTATAGCTTAATGGATACAATGTGTTAAAAGCTTCAGTGAGTCATGGTGGGAAGAAGCCATGAGGGCAGCAAACACAGTCTTAGATAATGTTATTAATAGCACTACAGGCTCTAGATTTCCTGTGGTGGTGTTCTTGGCAAGACCAGCCCGGCCAAAGTGGATACTCTCAACCTGGAACAGAGGATCTTGGAGATGCCAGCACGTGAGGTATGATGAGAGGGTAAAATGATAGGAGGTGTCCTTTGGAAGGACTGACTCCTTGACTTTAAAAGGGAGAACCCAAATCTGTAGGTGAAATCTTTCTGGCTACAAAGCGGGCCAAGGCCTCCTAAGGCCAAGGTCTCCTCGTCACTTGCAAAGATGTCGAAGAACATATTCAGACATTTCAAAGATGTCCTCATATCATTGGTTCCCACTCTGGAATTCTATCAATAAGGTGAGAGTTCCTCTAGTTGAAAAAGAGATCTAAAAAGACTTCCCTTTCTCATGTAATTACTGTAACCTCCAGGACACACCCACCTCCCCCTTCCAGCTCTGTAATGAAGCCACAGCTGATGCCAATTTGTGGAACTCCTTAAAGGCTATTCTCCCTTATATACCCCCGGACCAAGTTCCCATGCTCCCTCACCTGATTTCCTGCACTCACCTCCCACCTGGTGTGTTCACACCTGCAAGTGCCTTTTACCAACCCCTTTTTTAAAAGGCAGCCAGAGTGACCTTTCAAAGACCTATCAGTTCCTGGCATTTGTCTCCATAGAAATCTGCACTGATCTTCTAACAAATTCTCAGTCCTTCAAAGGCACCCATAATCCTCCCATCAGTCTATTTATACCCCTCCAACTGACTGATGCCTGTTCTGCCCCATCTCTCTGCCCTTCAACCACACTGCCTCCTTCTTCCTGTGGAGACCTCTCATGGCACCTGCCTCCAAGCACAGGTGATTCCCATTGATGGGAAGACCCTCTTCTCTCCCCCATCTCCTCACTCCAGTTATTCCCACTTATTCGTGAGCTCACAAGCCCCATGGTACACACTCTCCATGCAGCCTGCTCTCTCTTTGCTAGCACTGGCCTCCGTTTCTAGCTGTGGTTGTGTCATGGATGTCCCTCCCCAGCCAGCCTCCAAGCTCTCCTTCCCTTTAGCTCCAACACCTGACACAGTGCCTGGCACGTAGTAAGCCCTGGCTAGCTTCTAAGAGCCTCACTGAGGGACTGAAAGCATTTTAAAAATGTCACCACGTAGGCTCCAAACTGTAGGCAGAAAAAGCTTTGCCTGGATTGACATTTTAGAGACGTATTCGTCAAGTTGGATGTGTTCACTGACTTTACCTTGTAAAATTAAAAAAAAAAAAAGGACCTCTGTATCGCTTCGCATCTAACGAAGGCGCATGTATACTATTAGACCACGTTATGAGCTTAATGGAAGGAGACAAGATGTTTTCGCTAAGAAAATGTATAAAACTGTTGAGGTCAAGTGGGAGGAAACAGTCCGTTTGTTGGAGCATTGGTATCTTACTCTATCACAGCCACTCATAAAAATCTGACACGGGGTGAGTCAGAATTGTCTGTGGGAGATGAGTTAGATGTGGCTCATGTTCCTAAAGACATGAAAGCCAGAAACGAAAAAGGAGGCTTTAAAAGCGTGGGTTGAGGAGGCCGTGTGGTTCACTGCGATGAGCTAAGTGCCCAGGGCCACCAGCAGACATGCGGGCCTGTGTCCTTCCTTTGTTCTGGGGTCCCTTTTGCACCATGTGGTGAGGCTGGTGGCTAGGAGCAGCTCAGGACAGGACCCGGTGGCATCTTATTTCTCCCACCCTCCTGTGGGCTCCAGTGGGCTCCAGTAGGTCCCAAGGGACAGCCTGCCTTCCTTGAAAAGCCCAGGAGCACTGGGAGCAGAAACTGGGGCCAAAGAGTGAGCACCCTGTTTGACAAGCTGGACCAGCCACCTTTTCTTCAGATGCAGGGGGAGCCCTGGCATGCTGACTCCTCCCTTCTCCCTTTCCCCTTTCCTCTTTCCTCCCTCTTTCCTTCCCCTCTCTCCTTCCCTGGTGGTGCCCTTTCCCAATGCCCACTTCATCCCTTTTCCTTTCTACATGCCTGTCTTCTAGAGTTTCTTCTCTTTCCTCCCCATTACTTCCCTTTATCTGAATCTCCTCTTTGGTCCCTTTTTCCCTGCTCTCTGCTCCTCCTCCCCTTCCCTGGCCCCTGTTCAGCTCCATACTGAATGCAGGCAGAGCTGGACTAACATGCTCACTTGCTAGCTCAGCCACCCTCCAGAGAAGTCACTCTTCGGTGGCCACCTTCCTGACCCCCTGGTCGCTTCTCCACTTGTTCAGATATTGCTCTGAAGTCTGAGGAGGACAGAGAGGGGCTGCCACAGAAGCAGGCCAGAGGAGAAACCAAACCATGTGTCCACACTGTCCCCCAGCACTGCTGCTCTGAGAGCTTTCAGAGTCCTCAACAGGGTTAGGATTTAGGGGCTTCTTCAGAACCAGGAGTGAAAACAACCATAGGTCAAAAGAAAAGCTATGGCCCACACAAAAATAATAATCACAAATGAAAACTATGTTAACTCTGAAGTCTCAAAGTCAAAGAATTGCCTTGAATCTGTCACTAGAAAGCACCCAAGGCCTCACTCTCTGGGTTCTGGGTGCCCTGGGAATGGCAGGAGGCTCTGAAAAGCGCGTGGGGGTGCCGAACTATTGGGGCTAGCCTGACCGCTGGCGGGGGGGTGGTACCTCCTGTGGCGCTGTCCCGGCCTGACCCTTTGGGGACAGGGTGTGGCGCAGCGTCTGGGGTGGTCCTGGTGCCCTGGGGTTGGCGGGAGGCTGGGCCCCGACCATCCCATGCCCAGCTCCTTGCCCGCGTTTTCTGCTTCAGGAGAGGTCGCGTCGTAGTGTCACTTTACCTGTGAGCAGAGGGTCCTCCAGAGAAGCCATGGGGCGGGGAGGGGCAGCAGGCGGCGGGAACGGGAACAGGACACCGCAGCCTCAGGGGCTAGGCTGGAGCATGGGAGAGCAGGGGCAGCGAGTATGGTGGGTCCTGCAGTCCCAAATGGGCTGCAGCACAGCACCTTGGCGCTGCGCGCCCCTCCTTCCCGCCTGGGCAATTAGCAAAGCCCCTTCTCCCGGCCGCCCCGACCCGCCCCCGCCCCCGCCCCCGCCTCCCTCCCTCCTGAATCCTCTGAGAGCTCACTTCCAGCTTTGAAAATTAGCAAAGACCCTTCTCTGCGCTGGCCCCGCCCCCTCACTTCTGAGGCCAGAGCCCATGCTGGGGTGAGGGGCTAAGCCCTGGCATGCTGCTGCATTGCCAGCGCCTGCGCTGGGCAGCCTCCTAGCCTGGCTCCCTGAGCGGGTGTCCACGCGCAGCCTGGCTGCGAAAAGATCATCAGTCCTAAACGCCGGCTGCACTCTTGGGTCAGTTTGCTGGCTTCCAGATTGCGCCCAAAGCCAGGAACCAGCTTCCCCAGCACAGGCCTGGGCTGAGATGCCTGCCTGGGATCTGTCTGAGCAGTCTCCTCCACTCCAGGCAGGGATGGCACTTCGACCTGGATGTTTGGGGTTTTGGTTTGTTTTTTTGGTCATTGGTTATTACATGACCTCCAGGGTAGGTGCTCCACAAAGGGAGTGAAAACAGGACGCCATATATAGCATACAGCCATTCTAGAAAAATAGCTTGGGGTTCTCTCGGGAACGCGGCATTGGTCCTTGCACTATGGTTTAATAGAAAAGGGATTATGCACCAAGTTACTTAAATGAGCATAGGTTGAAATCGTTTACTGAGAGTAAATATTTTAAATAGTTATATTTTAACTAAATCTATCATCAAATCATAAATCTATTACACGAAGGTTACAGGCAATTTAAAAGCAAGAGCACTCTCTTCAGGGTTTTAAATAATCCCTGTCTGTCTTGGCACATGAGAATGCAAAGATAGGAAATGGTTTGTAAAAGATCATATAATAGCTTTTACTAATTCTATTTATTTGACAGACAGAGATCACAAGTAGGCAGAGAGGCAGGCAGAGAGAAAGATGGGGAAGCAGACTCCCCGTCAAGCAGAGTGCCTGATGAAGGGCTCGATCCCAGGACCCTGAGATCATGACCAGAGCCCAAGGCAGAGGTTTAACACACGGAGCCACCCAGGCGCCCCCAGATGAAATACATTTCTGACTTAGAAACGTCAGATAGAATTATTTTGTCCAAGATGACAACTGAAGAAAATTTGTCATCCCTAAACCTAACCTTAAACCCTACCAACGCTGAAACCTAAGCTGACCTTAAAGCCCAAACTAGAACCCTGAATCCCAAACCTGGAATGGAACCCAAAGCCTGTACCTGAGCCCTGGATCCAAGCCCTGAACCACGAACCCAAACCCTAAACCAGACCTCCAAGTCATGAAACCTGAACCCAAATCTCAGCATGAAGTCAAACACCAAATTTGACCTTGAACTTTATCCCATAAGCCCTGAGTCTTAAAGCCTAAATCATAAACTTAAAGCCCTAAACTATAACTCTGTTGCCTTGTCCTTCACTCTAAATCCTCACTGTAACACTAAACCCAAAGCCTGATCTAGAACTCTGACTAAAACCTGAACCTGAACCCAAATTCAAACGCTTCACCACACTTTGCTTATGCACTTGCCATTGATGGATATTTGCAGTTTCTACCTTTTGATTCTTGTGAACATTGTTTGGGTTGGGGGCTAGGGTTAGGGTCTTGGATTAGGGTAGGGTCCAGGCTTGAGACCAAGTTGAGGTCAGAGTGTGGGTCTGCATCAGGGCCATGTTCAGTGACACTGTTTGGGTCAAGGACTGTTGTAATTCCACATTGTTTCCAATTCATTGTTCCTTAGCTATTTGGGGGGAAGTTGGGGGGTATTGGGCTCCATGCAGCTTGAATTTCCGGAATGAAATGGCATCAGCTGGACCCGGGGAGGGAGGAGGATCTTCCACTGAAGGGTGAGCTCACACTGTCCTGCACTGCCTTCCACCGCCTGCAGAGGGCGCCAGACCCCAGCTCCCGCCCTGAGCCCAGGCTTCACAGCCACAGCTGGGACCAGAGCCCCGCCTCTTCAGGACCCACTGTGGAGACTTCTGGAGAATGTGGGGCGCCTCCCACCGTGACAGGACAAGCTGAGGAGGGTGTGGCTTTGCATCCACACTGACCGGACCTGTTGTGGAGGACGCGCCCACACTGGAAGCAGTCCAACCTCCTAAGGACCAGATGCTGGAGGAGCTGAGGAGAAGCCGCCTGAGTGGACTGTCAAGGGGTTTGTGGTCTCAGGACCCCACAGAGAAAGGGCCCCCTATGTAGACACTGGGGCTTCCGTCGTTTTGTGTGAGGAGACATGGCCTCCTGCTGTGCTGTGCGCGGGGCTGTGGGGTCACCCCTTTCTGGGCTCGGGTGCTCCTAGGTCCTCATCTGTGTTTGTGTGCTCGCGGATTCGGTTCCTGGGGCTCCTCAGATGGTCTGCAGTCAGGGATCGTCCGCCTGCTTCGGTGCTTGTGCTTTCCCCACCTCAGCCCTGTGGGGTCTTTCCCGTGTCCACACCCACTCCAGGCTTGCGCCGAGTCCGGAAATTCGGGAGCCAGAGTGAGGAATCTGTAGATGGTTTTGGGGAGAGTAGGTATTTTCCCAGTGTGGGTTCTTCCCTGAGCACAGTGCCTCCCCATCTCTGTGTGTACCCCTCCCTGTCTGTCGTCTTTGTTGCAGGGCTGTCAGAGGACAGGTCTGTCACCTTCTTGGTTCACGGGCCTCCCGGGTATCTTGCTGTCTTGGATGCAGGTGTAAATGAGATCGTTCTCCGCAGTCTCTTTCTGATGGTTCCTTCCGAGCACCTAGGAGTGCCACTAATTTGTGCATATTGATTTTGTTCCTTGCAAGTTCTTGAATTAATTAGTTCAATTGGCCTTAAACTCAATCTGCCAGTTATTTGACCAGCAGCATGGGTTTAATTGGGAAGAGCAGAGAATGGCAGTCTGGGCTGAGCAAGCTAAGGTCCCATCACAGGCAAGTGCGAGAAACAAAGGAGAGGAACATTATTTCATGGAGGAGGAAGAAGTTGGGAAGGGTGCTTGAAGGAAAGTCCCTTGGAGAAAGGCAGGGTGATGGAGAATTCTCACCAGCTGAGCTGCAAAGCTCCTATAAAAAGTCAGGAGATGAACCTCCACCTTCCCGTGTGGGGCCTGGAATTGGTGAGTCTCTCCTGTGGGGGATTGCAATGTGGGGTCTCTAATGGGCTGTGAGCAGCAGGTGCCCCCTTCCAGCCTCCCCTTCTGGCATCCCCAGTCCACTTTACTGGGGCTTCCCTTCCTGCTTTTGCACAGTTCTAACCAGCTTGTGGTGGAACGTTGTGGAAAAACTGAAATTCCAAATCCACTGCTTCTACTGCACCTGAGATACAGGGGCCCATGATTTAATTCTCCCACGAGTCTCTTGCTAACATGTGTCCTCTCCATGTTGGGTGACCTGGATTTGGGAGGGCTTGGACTCCATCCCAAAGTCTGATGTTCTCTCTGCTTCCGTGTCATCGTGCTAACATGGATATTTGGAAGATTCATTTCCTCTGTGGTGATTTCAAAGTGCAGTCAGCTTGTTATAGCAGCACAAATACGTGCTGTCTCCACACTCAGATTCCCCAGCCGTCATTTCTTTACCACGTTTGCCACTTCACACGGGATGCTTCAGTGTGTTTGATCCCACACCAGGACAATGTCCTGCAGAACCACCACATAACCTGAAATGAGGACATCATTACAGAACCCATCCAAGGGTTAGTGTTAGGAACCAGGGACATGGCAGGACTGATCTGAAGACCCCATGGAGAGCTGTCTGGGTGGCTGAGTTGACAGTGGAGGTGAGGGTGCGTGTCTGGCTCTGGCTTTGTGTCCAGGAGTCAGCTCTTTGTGGGTGTGTCCTCAGCTAGGCATGCAGATTTCTGTTCCTCTGAATCCTTTCCGGAGTTCCAAATGGCACAGTTTCCTTCTGGGCGGCAGGCTGAGTCCTCTGGGATTGCCCATGTGTCCCCAAATTGTAGGGCACCTACTGCAAGGTCTTTAGGGTCAGAATCTTGAAAACCAAACCAAAGGTTATGGTTAGGGACCACCACATGGCAGGCCCGATCTGCCAGCACTCTGTCCATCTTTCTGGGGGAGGGGGCAGTCGAGGGATTTGTTCAGGGTGAGTGTCAAGCTCCAGGTTTGCATCCAGGGGCCTGCTGAATATGGGGCTGTCCAGAGGTAGGAATGCAGATTTCAGTTCCTCTGAATCCTTTCTGGAGTTCCAAATGGCATGGTTCCTTTCAGGGTGGCAGGGTTAGTCCTATGGTGTTCCTCACTGTCCCCAATCTCTGAGGCTTTGGAGCCAGGCCGTCGGGGACAGACAAACACAGGCTGGAGAGCTTTAATGTCAGAAATGTATTTTCTCACAGATCTGGAGGCCAGAAGTTCCAGATCAAGGTGCCAGCAAGGTTGGTCTCCAGTGAGCCTTTTCTTGTTGGTCTATAGATCCCTACCTTTTCAACTGTGCCCTCAGATGACCTCTTCTCTGTGGGCCCCCAGAGGGGAGGTAGGGGGAGTGCTTTCATGTGTTTCACCCTTATGAGGACACCAGTCCAAGCAGATTAGGACTCCTGTGACCTCACCAAGCCTTCAGTACCTCCTTCTAGGTAGGCCCTATCTCCAGATGCAGTCACACTGGAGATTAGGAATTCTTCATATGACTTTTGTGGGGACACAATTCAGTCCATAACAATTAGTACAGGAGAAAAACCATGGAGAGAATTCTAGAGGAGTCACACGTTGATGTTATAAGGTAAGTGGGTATAAAAGAGCACCTCTGAAGTCCAATAGGTCATTAGAGCTAGAGGCCGACAGGAAAGTCCCGTACGTGCCACAGTTTTGAGTTTGATGCAAGCGCAACTCTGAAGGGAAGATATTTGGGAGGCCTTGGCCGACCACTACTTCCAGCCAGGGGTGATTCTGGAGGGAGTATCTCTCGGAGTGCTGCCTAGAATCAAGACTTTGGGGTTGGAAAAGTGCCACTTCCAAAGCTGGAGAAGGATGGTGCTGTAAGTTACTTGAAGAGTACTGTTCTGGGAGATAGGAGATCTGGGGTGTCTTCTTTGTTCTGCTGCTGACCAGATGTGAAAATGCAGATTAACTCCCTAACCATCTCAGTTCTACCACCATGTGCTGCTGTCATGTGTCCCAAGCCCCAGAGTTAGTTTGATCCATAAGCAGAAGCCGGTCTTTTAGTTCCCAATCTCTTAATCGGGCTGATCGTCACAATATATAGCGGACACGTGACAGCCACCGGGGAGAAGTAAGGGTTGTCTT
This sequence comes from Mustela nivalis, assembly GCF_964662115.1. Taxonomy (NCBI): domain Eukaryota; kingdom Metazoa; phylum Chordata; class Mammalia; order Carnivora; family Mustelidae; genus Mustela; species Mustela nivalis. The sequence goes on from NW_028135622.1 coordinate 168,892, forward strand.
CCCCTCAGGGAGAGTGGAAAAGCTCTAGGAGAGGGCATACCCGTAGACCAAAGGCAGCCAGTGCTGGGGAGTGGAGCCACGGGGAAGAGTGTGCTGATGACAGCCTTGTGGAGGGAGGGCAGAAAGAGCCACCACCATGACACTTGAGTTACAGATCGAGCTTGGGGATAGAGAAGGGATATGGGCACGGTAGAGCAGCAGCTGGCAAAGTGATTCTGTTGAGCTTAAGCTCATAGTGCCTTAGCGAATTAGAATGGGAAATGCCTTGCTATTGTCTGTGACTCTGTGATTGTGTGAGTATGAGTGACAGAGTGGGGACAAAGAGAGAGGGAGAGAGAATACATTAAATTTTAAAGAAGGACAATAAGGGACGCCTGGGTAGCTTACTCAGTTAAGCATCTACCTTTGGTTCAGGTCATGATCCCAGGGTCCTGGGATTGGATCCCATACCAGGCTCTAGTGGGGGGCCTGCCTTCCCTCTGCCTGCAGCTCCCCTTGCTTGTGATCTCTCTCTTCCTCTGTAACAAATAATAGTAAAAAATAAACGAGGGCGATACGTTATGTTTACTTTTGTTTCTGATGCCAGACATGGGTTCAGAGGATTGAAGAGGGAGATCCAAGGAGCTAGCCTCTCAAGAGGAGTGAATACCTAGTCACTGGTAAGACCCCTGGTCCTGCAATACAATATGGCTCCTGTGATCTGGGTCCTGTTAAATGCCCCTCGCCATCCTTCACCCGATAGTTTGATTCTTCATTGCGTTCAGTGTGGGGAACTGGGAGAAGCTATGACACTTGGCCCTTTGTGGAGGAATGTTAGTAGTATAAATAGCAATAGTTATCAGTTCTGGAGCACTTCCATGACTCTGCTGCAGGCACTGTGCTGTGACCTGGGTTTATAGCAGTGAGATAAACATAGAAATAGATGTGGGCTCTGTTGCCAAGAATCTGAAACCCACTATTCTTCTTGTCCCCTTCCCATTCTGTCTTCTTCAGCCCTTGTGCAATCCCACCAAGCAGGAAGCTTGCTTCTCCCCGTCCCTCTGCTGCTCCCCCTGCTTGTGCTCTCATTCTCTCTCTCTGACATGTAAATAAATCAAATGTTTTAAAAAATTATAAAAAAGGCAAAACAAATAACCATTTTTGGAGAGTGATTTTCTGAATGCAGTTATGGGCAGTGCTGGGTACTGAAGAAGACGCTCTGCTGACCAGAGGAGTGGGGAAATTACAGAATAAATTCCACAGGTCATTGAATATATCACATTCATCACCCCACCCATAGCACTCATTAATCTCTAGCCCAGCCAATATGTTGGTTATAAAAATGAGCTTTCTCCAAACTGACAGGAAGTTCTCGTTTTAGCAATGTAAATCATTCTGATCTTTATCACTAATGTGATCTAATCCTGTCTAGTAAAGAAACTTGAGAGTTCTATATCTCTGTAAGCATTTAAGAAAAACAATGGACTCTACTCTAATTACTTTTTAACTAGCTTGACTTGCCAAAGGAAGGAGAAAGTAAATATCAGAAATCTTACCACTAAGCACAAGTTGCAAGTTATACCTGCCAAAATGTGGTTCAAAATATAAGTAACCAGTCTCCTTAGAAGCCTTTTACATTCTTATATCTGTTATGTTGGGTAAATGAGTAGTTACTAGAATACAGCTGGCTCAGTGATCACAATTCAGCTTACCCTCAGAAATATAAATAGATTACATGTTTAGCCCCGTAACTGGACACTGATATAGAATTATTCACTGGCTGATTCCTAGATCAGAAACCACAAAAAATTTTTCTTTTTTATGGAAGTATGGCTGTTACAATAGTCTCACCTGTACCTCATAGTGATTGACTTAACTACTCTATACGTTACAACTCTAGATGTAACATTTTAATAAAACAACAATATCTTTGATGGTATCATGGAAATGTAAGTGCCTTGTGCACTTTTCTTAATGTGTATAATTACCTAAACATCATAGTAAGTAAATCAAGGCCATTGTCAAGCTTCCGTCAAGGAGAGTCCTTAACTAGAGGGATTTCCCATTGCTCTCAGGATGATAACCTCTGAGTTACAGGTTCCGTTAGTTGGCCACACACATTTGGAGCCTTGTGGACTTTCTGACAGCTGAGCAGCATATCTGTTTCAAGCATTGTGATCCCTGTTCTTACTGCAAGAGTGACAGTTGTCACTTTTCCTTTGACCCCTGTCTTTAGGAAAGTGTCTGACTCAGAAAGTCGAGTCAGTACCCCCCAAAGGTATTTTCAGGAGAACCACCTCAAAGATGATCACCTGAGATACTGTCAAGAAAAAAAAAAAAACTGAAATTCTAAGCAACATCCATAAAAAGTCTTTTCATGTTGATAAGGAAATATTTTCCCCTAAATACCAGAGAGGCTCCATGAAAGTGAGATTTTTACCTATTTTGTTCACCGTGTCACCAGTCCCTAGAAGAGCGCCTAAGACATCACTCAAGATTAGGTTGCTTTGAATGAATCAAATGAATGAATGAACTGTAGCCTTTGATAGTGAGGTAGTTTATGGTCCTTAGGCAAGAGATGGGATTTGTGTTGGGATTTCAAGAATGGGAGGTGCCGAAGAGAAAATTGAGAAGCTAAATGTGAAAATATGCAATTTACTGACTGGAGTAGTTCTGAATATATTTCAAACATAATTAAACTATGGCTGTGGGTCTATATGCGTTTTCATAATTTTCCCTTGAAAATGTGAGGCATACAGATGTCATCTCCAGTGAATTCTCCTTGTCCGTATACAGAATCACCAAAAAAAAAAAAAAAGAAAAGGCATTCTGACAGTCCTCAGCCCATCCACTCCAGGATTGTGACTCTTTCTTCTCCATGTTCTTTCTGACATCATGGACTTTCAGGTTGACCTCTCTCATCTTGGGTCCCACTCTCATTAGCTGTAGAAGTCATGCGATGTTTGTGATGTGAGGGTGGCAATACTCTCTGACTTTTGGTTACAATATGTCTTTGAAAGCCAGTGTTTATTCTGCTTTTACAGCATTTCTCCATTTGAATTGGCCACCTTTTAAGTGGTCATTAGCCACATGTGGCTACTAGCCATGGGACTTGGACAGCAGAGGTGTGGAAAGTCCGCACATTCTTCCACTCAAAGGATATTGTGAGTTATGCTACATCTTTTTTTTTTAAGTGCCTTTTTTAGATATTTAAATTCAATTAGCCATTAGATAGTACATCATTGGTTTCAGAGAATTTAGTAACTCATCAGTTGTGGATAACCCTTGGTGCTCATCACATCACGTGTCCTCCTTAATGCCTATCACCCAGTTTCTCCATGTCTCCCACTCCCCTCCCCCCCAGCAACTCTCAGTTTGTTTCCTATAGTTAAAGGTGCCTCATGGCTTGTCTCCCTTTCTGATGACTCCCATTCAGATTTCCCTCCCTTCCCTCTGATCCTCTGTACTACATCTTAATCTCAACAGTCAAGCAGTGGTAGTAATTCAGTCATGGAGTCATGCATATTCTAAATCTGATGAGGTGGATTCCTATACTGCCTTTGTCTCTGCTAGAGCACTTACATTTGTTATATTATTGCTGCTGTGTTCATGTTTCTCGTTCACTGAATGTCTGATAAAAGAATTAGTAAAATGTGTGACTGCAGAAAATACAATGGTCATGGATGATGAAGATTTTCTCCTTGACCTGACTCGAGTCAAGTTCCTCTGAGTCCTCTTTCTGTCTAGCCTTGACCTCAGGCTCCGCCCACTTAGCCCAGTTTTAGCAAGAAATCTGCTTGGTCATTTTTCAGCAATCTTCTATCCAACTCTTGATATCTGATCAAATTCCTTATCTCTCACCCCTGGTATCTTACCACTTTTTTTTTTTTAAGATTTATTTATTTTGACAGAGAGAGAGCCTGAGCAGGGGGAATAGCAGAGGGAGAGAGAGAACCAGACTCCCCACTGAGCAGCAAGCCCAATGCCAGGCTTGATCCTGGGATCAGATCATGACCAAGCCAAAGCCAGAGATTTAACCAACTAAGCCACCCAGGTGCTTCAGTATCTATAACCCTTAATATCTGATCCAATCCCTTATTCCCAGGGCACCTGGTTGGTGCAGCTGGTTGAATGTTTGACTCTTGGTTTCTACTCTGGTCATGATCTCACGGTCCTGAGATTAAGCCTCACCTCAGGCTCTATGCTCAGTGAAGAGTCTGATTAAAATTCTCTTTCCCTCTCCCTCTACCCCTACCCCTGCTCCCTCTCTCTAAAATGTATTAATAAGTCTTTTAAAAAATTCCTTATCCCCTGATCTCAATAGTTTATGACCCTAGCCTTCCTTCAACAATATTACTGTCCAGATGGTTTAGCCAGAATGCCTTCATCCTTACCCTTGATGTTCCATCTTAATTTTACATTCAGTGATCCCCACCATGCTCTTTAGCTGTAAATCTCCATTTGTCTGAGCTGAGCCAGATTTCTCTCCCATACTATACAATAAAATCTCATCATAGTAGCATCCCTTGAATAAAATCTTCCTTACTCTCTTTAATGGGTGTCACAATATTTTTTTTTTCTTTAACAGTCAGGAGGGTGCTAATGGAGTACCATGACAAAAGGCCTAACTTCCTATAATGGACATTTCCTTGGTTTACCTGACAAATACTCTTTCTCACTTCTAAGGAAAATTTCTGGTTCTCAGTATAACTGCCAACTGGCCCAGGGGTGGACAAGTGAGGCAGATGAGACCAAAATGAAAATTCTGTTGAGACACTGGACCTTGAGGATTCAAGCCAAGGACAAAAAAGTGTTGGTACTCCATTATTCTGATGGTCCATTAACTCTTGCTTTTTTGGTTCCTGTGTCTATCACTGCCCCTGCCTTTTTGATGATAATGACCATTCATCTGAGTACACGGTTCACAGAATCCCTTTGCAGTGGCCCATGCGGGCCAAGGTAGTAGAGCATAATAGATCTCTGTAAGTTTTTAAAAAATGTCTTTGTCCCTGTTGCCCATGGCCATTAAAGACCAAAGGTCAGGGGTAGGGGGATATTGGAAAAGGTGAAGTTATAGTTACTCACTGATTTTTTGATTGGTAGAGAGAAAGCAACACCTACATACAGGGCCAGTGGGTGAGTGGAGGAAACGTCTTTGGCTCTAGGAGGAATGGGGGAAGGAGAAATATTAATAATCTTTGTCTTTGGAACTGCCCCTGAAGACTTCCCCACCCAGGAAAATGACCTAGCGTGACTCTCCTAAACTTCGGCAAGCCCCTTAAATTTAACTGACATCTAGATCTGATACTCCCTGCTGGATAACTCTGATCATTATTGGATTGTTACTTATTTTATTTTAAAATTATTTTTAAAGAAAATTTTAATCTAAATACAATTAATTAACATATAATACTAGTTTCAGACATACAGGTTAGTGATTCATCAGTCTTTTGTAACACCCAGTGCTCACTGTATCACATGCCTTCCTTAATGTCCATCACCCAGTTAACCCATCCACCCATCCCTCTCCCCTCCAAGAACCCTCAGTTTGTTTACTGTGATTAAGAGTCTCTTCTGAGGGGTGTGGGGTACCTGGCTGGCTCAGTGGGTTAAAGCCTCTGCCTTCAACTCAGGTTATGATCTCAGGGTCCTGGGATCGAGCCCCACATCAGGCTCTCTGCACCCTGGGAAGTCTGCATCATCCTCTCTCTCTCTTCCTGCCTCTCTGCCTACTTGTGATCTCTGTTTGTCAAATAAGTAAATAAAAATCCTTTTTTTTAAAGTCTCTTCTGGTTTGTCTCCCTCTTTGACTTCATCTTGTTTTATTTTTTTCCTTTACTCCCCTATGATTCTATTTTGTTTCTTAAACTCCACATATGAGTGAGATCATATGATAATTGTCTTTCTCTGACTGACTTATTTCGCTTGGCATAATACCCTCTACTTTCATCCCTGTCGTTGCAAATAATTGCCATTTATTTTAACTCGACAGAGAAGGCCACTAGAAACAGCAGGTGATGGCCCCAGCTCCTGTTCCTCCATGCAGAACATCTGTCAACACCTGTGGGCATCTTTTCCTCCCCCCATTCCTATGAATGTTGCTCAGTTGTTACATGTCATGGACAAATGCTGTTGGCTGGTGGCATGGACACACTGGACAAGCTTGGCCTTCGGTAAAACAAAGACTGGCTTCAATTACTCAAACTGAAACAGGAATGTTTGGATGAACAAGCCTGCCAGGAAGTCCCACTGGAGGTACTCAACCTGTGCCCCTTCCCTCCTTGGACCAAGAACCTGAACTTGAGAGATGAATGGCTTATCCAAGGTTATGGCAAGGTTACACAGAGCTGAAACTAGACACAGGTGTACATGCCTATTGATCAAGGCTGGCTGAGAAATCGAACTGCCTCAAATCTTGATTCTTTTTGCCACTTCTTATTCTCTGACCCTGTTTTTCATAGTTTAGGATGTAGGAATAATAAAAATATCAGCTAATGGGGTATCCTGACTTTTTGATGTTTTAGTTCTTGTCAGACATTTACCATAATGCTTAGCACATGGATATGTGTGTGCACACACGTGCACATGCATGACACTCAAAAAATTGTTCCCTGATATTAACTTTATCAGTGCACTTTGCATCCACCACCAATTGGCTGTTTTGTCACAAACTGATTAAAGCAGAACTGTCAAGTGAGGAACTTCAAAGCCAAAGCATTAAGTGCTTTGAAAAACCAGCACCTGGGAGGATTTGTCTCAGCATCTGTGATTAGAAGGCAGCAAAAAGAGACTTTGGGGACACAGTTCACCCCTTCAGGAAGCAGCCATTCAGAACTTTCTCCGAAGGGCTAATGCCTAATCTTCCAAAGACCAGCAAGAACAAGCTTATGGTCTGTTAAAATCAGATTTTTAAAAGATTTTTATTTATTTATTTGAGAGAGAGAGAGAGAGTGAGAGAGAGAGCATGAGAGGGGAGAAGGTCAGAGGGAGAAGCGGACTCCCCATGAAGCTGGGAGCCTGATGCAGTCCTTGATCCTGGGACTCCAGAATCAAAATCAGATTGATTGACTCAATACAGTCAGGGAGGACAGTCCTCAGGAGTCACAGAATGCTGGTTGCCATGAGGGAGGAGTCTTCTACAAAGTCTGGGCTCTCACAGAAGGAGTCTGAAGCACGTGTATGGAAAGCAGAGGTCAGTTCTGGATTAGAAGCTCTTTCTGAGGGGAAATGAGTAGAAGCAGGGATTAACCAGGACTTGGGCTCTGCTTTATTCAGTTCAAGTTGCTGCAACAAATGATGACAGACTGGGTGGCTGAAACAGCAAAACATGTACTATTCCTTGCAGTTCTAGAGACTGAGAAGTCCAAAAGCAAGATCCTGGGAGATCTGATATCTAGCAAGAGACTGCTTCATTATCTATAAATGCCCATATTTCTGTTGTAGACTTGCATGGATGACAGCTGGCAGAACAATCTCTCAGGTCGTTTCTCAGAAGTGCTTTTATCTCATTCACAAGTGTTCCATACTCATGACCTCACCACCTCTCAAAGCCCATACCTCCTGATGGCACTCCTTGAGGGTCAGGGCTTCAACATCTGAATTGGGACAAGACACAAACATTCAGTCCATTAGCAAGTGTTGTCATGAGGACAGCATAGCTTATCAACTGGGTATCCCCAGGAATCCATGGGACTAGCAAAGCAGAATCTGGGGGTGTCACTGGTAGGAAAGCAGGAGTTCCCCAAGAGACAGTCCTCATAGCATTTTACAGAGACAGCAGGACCCTTGAGAAACAATAGTTTCCGTGACCCATACACCAGCCTTTATCTATGCCTGTCCTCCCTGCTGGATTCACAGCAAGCCTACTTCTTTCTTTTCCAGTACAAATGGATTTCCACTCTCTGAATCCTGATGAATTTTTGCTCTTTTGCAGTTAGTAGGTTGTCCCTCAGGATTCTGCATGTCTGGATTTGCAATCGTGGAAACTGCCAAAGGTCTAGATACCTGCATGGCAGAACCCGGCCTCTACCACTATTGCCCAAGGTAGGGACTCTGGTCCCTTGAGCGTCCTGTGCTGCTGTCAAAGGTCTGTGTGCACTGGCTTATTGTTTTTTTTTTTTTAAAGATTTTATTTATTTACTTGACAGAGAGAAACCACAAGCAGGCAGAGAGGCAGGCAGAGAGAGAGAGAGGAGGAAGCAGGCTCCCCGCTGAGCAGAGAGCCCGACGTGGGACTCGATCCCAGGACCCCGGGATCACGCCCCGAGCCGAAGGCAGCGGCCCAACCACTGAGCCACCCAGGCGCCCCTGTTTTTTTTTTTTTTTTTAATGTAATTGCTTATACGTGTGTTTCATCATGCTCAAGTGGCCTTTCTGTGAAAAAGTGGCCAAGCTACACCTAGAAGTCACTGAAGAAAGTTCTAAGAACTCCTGGTTAGTATGAGGCTAGAGAGAGAGAGAAAGAGAGAAAAGAAATCTGCCTCTCTGCATTTTGCAAGTCCCTGGGCAAAATCTGTTGGCTGTGCACTCCTCACACGAAGATTCCAGGCAGGGAGACCCTCCTGAGCCTCATCTCCCTGAGTTCCTCTTCCAGGAGCAATCCCTAGTTTGAGACTAGGGTTAGCGAAAAAAGAGCAGCAAAGCAGGGTCCAGAAGGAAGGACTGCCACAGACCATGGAGCACCAGGGGGACAGGCTGGTACCTCCTCACGGTTGGGGTACAAATGGGCTCAGCTCAGCAGGTATAGGGGTGCCCTTGGCCCCTCTGGTGGGCTTTGCAGTGCCCCAATCTCAGGAAGAAAAAAGGCTGGCTCAGGTGACTTATTTTTGACTGGGAAGGAGCTGACAGCAATGGAAATAAACAAGTAGGGAATGATGTTGGAAAGTTGGAGGGTTTGTCCTTTATATCTCAGCTTTCTCTCCTATCTTCCCTTGCTCTGTAGTGTGTTATCAAAGAAGTTTTTGGCATGATATTCCTGTTCACTGATTAACTCTTGAGCTGTGTCTTTTCTGCTGTTCAGCTCATCTGGTGAATTCTTTTACTGTAAAAAGTATCTTGCCCTTGCAAGGGCAATGGCAAGACCTGAGAAATCCCAGAGATTTCAGCTTGCCACCCAGAAGGAAACCAGGCTATTTGGAATGCTGGAAAGGGTTCAGAGTAGGGGAAATCGTCTTGGACATCTGAGACCACCCCCACATTCAGCGGTCCACTGGACACAAACCCAGACCTTGATACTGATCCTGAACCATGCTCTCAACTCAGACCCCTGTTATCCTCGCCACAGTGCTTTCAGATCAGTGCAGCCATGCCCATAGGCACAAACAATTAAGCCTAGATTCTGTCCTGAGAGGTCTGTCCCCGACGGCCTGGCTCCAAAGCCTCAGAGATTGGGGACAGCGAGGAACACCATAGGACTAACCCTGCCACCCTGAAAGGAACCATGCCATTTGGAACTCCAGAAAGGATTCAGAGGAACTGAAATCTGCATTCCTACCTCTGGACACCCCCATATTCAGCAGGCCCCTGGATGCAAACCTGGAGCTTGACACTCACCCTGAACAAATCCCTCGACTGCCCCCTCCCCCAGAAAGATGGAAAGAGTGCTGGCAGATCGGCCTGCCATGTGGTGGGCCCTAACCATAACCTTTGGTTTGGTTCGGTTCTCAGGATTCTGACCCCAAAGGCCTTGCAGTAGGTGCCCTACAATTTGGGGACACATGGGCAATCCCAGAGGACTCAGCCTGCCGCCCAGAAGGAAACTGTGCCATTTGGAACTCCGGAAAGGATTCAGAGGAGCAGAAATCTGCATGCCTAGCTGAGGACACACCCACACAGAGCTGACTCCTGGACACAAAGCCAGAGCCAGACACTCACCCTCACCTCCACTGTCAACTCAGCCACCCAGACAGCTCTCCAAGGGGTCTTCAGGTCAGTCCTGCCATGTCTCTGGTTCCTAACACTAACCCTTGGATGGGTTCTGTAATGATCTCCTCATTTCAGGTTATGTGGTGGTTCTGCAGGACATTGTCCTGGTGTGGGATCAAACACACTGAAGCATCCCGTGTGAAGTGGCAAACGTGGTAAAGAAATGACGGCTGGGGAATCTGAGTGTGGAGACAGCACGTATTTGTGCTGCTATAACAAGCTGACTGCACTTTGAAATCACCACAGAGGAAATGAATCTTCCAAACATCCATGTTAGCACGACGACACGGAAGCAGAGAGAACATCAGACTTTGGGATGGAGTCCAAGCCCTCCCAGATCCAGGTCACCCAACATGGAGAGGACACATGTTAGCAAGAGACTCGTGGGAGAATTAAATCATGGGCACCTGTATCTCAGGTGCAGTAGAAGCAGTGGATTTGGAATTTCAGTTTTTCCACAACGTTCCACCACAAGCTGGTTAGAACTGTGCAAAAGCAGGAAGGGAAGCCCCAGTAAAGTGGACTGGGGATGCCAGAAGGGGAGGCTGGAAGGGGGCGCCTGGTGCTCAGTGCCCATTACAGACTCCACATTGCAATCCCCCACAGGAAAGACTCACCAATTCCAGGCCCCACACGGGAAGCTGGAGGTTCATCTCCTGACTTTTTGTAGGAGCTTTGCAGCTCAGCTTGTGAGAATTCTCCATCACCCTGCCTTTCTCCAAGGGACTTTCCTTCAAGCACCCTTCCCAACTTCTTCCTCCTCCATGAAATAATGTTCCTCTCCTTTGTTTCTCGCACTTGCCTGTGATGGGACCTTAGCTTGCTCAGCCCAGACTGCCATTCTCTGCTCTTCCCAATTAAATCCATGCTGCTGGTCAAATAACTGGCAGATTGAGTTTAAGGCCAATCGAACAAATAAATTCAAGACCTTGCAAGGAACAAAATCAATATGCACAAATTAGTGGCACTCCTAGGTGCTCGGAAGGAACCATCAAAAAGAGACTGCGGAGAACGATCTCATTTACACCTGCATCCAAGACAGCAAGATACCCGGGAGGCCCCTGAACCAAGAAGGTGACAGACCTGTCATCTGACAGCCCTGCAACAATGACGACAGACAGGGAGGGGTACACACAGAGATGGGGAGGCACTGTGCTCAGGGTAGAACCCACACTGGGAAAATACCTACTCTCCCCAAAACCGTCTACTGAGTCCTCACTCTGGCTCCCGAATTTCCGGACTCGGCGCAAGCCTGGAGTGGGTGTGGACACGGGAAGGACCCCGCAGGGCTGAGGTGGGGAGAGCACAAGCACCGAAGAAGGCAGATGCTCCCTCACTGCAGACCATCTGAGGAGCCCCAGGAAACAAATTTGTGAGTACACAAACACAGACAACGACCGAGGAGCACCTGAGCCCAGAAAGGGGGGACCCCACAGCCCCGGGCCCAGCACAGCAGGAGGCCACGTCTCCTCACACAAATCGACGGAAGCCCCAGTGTCTACACAGGGCGCCCTTCCTCTGTGGGGTCCTGAGACCTCGAACCCCTTGACAGTCCACTCAGGCGGCTTCTCCTCAGCTCCTCCAGCATCTGGTCCTTAGGAGGTTGGACTGCTGCCAGTGTGGGCGCGTCCTCCACAACGGGTCCGGTCAGTGTGGATGCAGAGCCACACCCTCCTCAGCTTGTCCTGTCAGGGTGGGAGGCGCCCCACATTCTCCAGAATTCTCCACAGTGGGTCCTGAAGAGGTGGGGCTCCGGTCCCAGCTATGGCTTGCAGCCTGGGCTCAGGGCGGGAGCTGGGTTCTGGCGCCCTCTGCAGGCAGTGGAAGGCAGTGCAGGACTGTGGGAGCTCACCCTTCAGTGGAAGGTCCTGCTCCCTCCTGGGGTCCAGCTGATGCCATTTCATTCCGGAAATTCAAGCTGCATGGAGCCCAATACCCCCCAACTTCCCCCCAAATAGCTAAGGAACAATGAATTGGAAACAATGTGGAATTACAACAGTCCTTGACCCAAACAGTGTCACTGAACATGGCCCTGATGCAGACCCACACTCTGACCTCAACTTGGTCTCAAGACTGGACCCTACCCTAATCCAAGACCCTAACCCTAGCCCCCAACCCAAACAATGTTCACAAGAATCAAAAGGTAGAAACTGCAAATATCCATCAATGGCAAGTGCATAAGCAAAGTGTGGTGAAGGGTTTGAATTTGGGTTCAGGTTCAGGTTTTAGTCAGAGTTCTAGATCAGGCTTTGGGTTTAGTGTTACGGTGAGGATTTAGAGTGAAGGACAAGGGAACAAAGTTATAGTTTAGGGATTTAAGTTTATGATTTAGGCTTTAAGACTCAGGGCTGGGCGCCTGGGTGGCTCAGTGGGTTAAGCCGCTGCCTTCGGCTCAGGTCATGATCTCAGGGTGCTGGGATCGAGTCCCACATCGGGCTCTCTGCTCAGCAGGGAGCCTGCTTCCCTCTCTCTCTCTCTGCCTGCCTCTCCATCTACTTGTGATTTCTCTCTGTCAAATAAATAAATAAAATCTTTAAAAAAAAAAAAAGACTCAGGACTTATGGGATAAAGTTCAAGGTCAAATTTGGGGTTTGACTTCATGCTGAGATTTGGGTTCAGGTTTCATGACTTGGAGGTCAGGTTTAGGGTTTGGGTCCGTGGTTCAGGGCTTGGATCCAGAGCTCAGGTACAGGCTTTGGGTCCCATTCCAGGTTTGGGATTCAGGGTTCTAAGGTCAGCTTAGGTTTCAGCGTTGGTAGGGTTTAAGGTTAGGTTTAGGGATGACACATTTTCTTCAGTTGTCATCATGGACAAAATAATTCTATCTGAAGTTTCTAAGTCAGAAATGTATTTCATCTGGGGGCGTCTGGGTTGCTCAGTGTGTTAAGCCTCTGCCTTGGGCTCAGGTCATGATCTCAGGGTCCTGGGATCGAGCCCTTCATCAGACTCTCTGCTTGACGGGGAGCCTACTTCCCCATCTTTCTCTCTGCCTGCCTCTCTGCCTACTTGTGATCTCTGTCTGTCAAATAAATAGAATTAGTAAAAGCTATTATATGATCTTTTACAAACCATTTCCTATCTTTGCATTCTCATGTGCCAAGACAGACAGGGGTTATTTAAAACCCTGAAGAGAGTGCTCTTGCTTTTAAATTGCCTGTAACCTTCCTGTAATAGATTTATGATTGATGATAGATTTAGTTAAAATATAACTATTTAAAATATTTACTCTCAGTAAACGATTTCAACCTATGCTCATTTAAGTAACTTGGTGCATAATCCCTTTTCTATTAAACCATAGTGCAAGGACCAATGCCGCGTTTCCGAGAGAACCCCAAGCTATTTTTCTAGAATGGCCATATGCATATATATCAGGCGTCCTGTTTTCACTCCCTTTGTGGAGCACCTACCCTGGAGGTCATGTAATAACCAATGACCAAAAAAACAAACCAAAACCCCAAACATCCAGGTCGAAGTGCCATCCCTGCCTGGAGTCAAGGAGACTGCTCAGACAGATCCAGGGCAGGCATCTCAGCCCAGGCCTGTGCTGGGGAAGCTGGTTCCTGGCTTTGGGCGCAATCTGGAAGCCAGCAAACTGACCCAAGAGTGCAGCCGGCGTTTAAGACTGATGATCTATTCGCAGCCAGGCTGCACGTGGACACCCGCTCAGGGAGCCAGGCTAGGAGACTGCCCAGCGCCGGCCCTGGCAATGCAGTAGCATGCCAGGGCTTAGCCCCGCACCCCAGCCAGGTCTCAGGTTTCAGGAGTGAGGGGGCTGGGCCGGCGCAGAGAAGGGTCTTTGCTAATTTCCAAAGCTGGAAGTGAGCTCTCAGAGGACTCAGGAGGGAGGGGGGCGGGGGCGGGGCGGGGGCGGCCTGGAGAAGGGGCTTTACTAATTGCCCAGGCGGGAAGGAGGGGCGCAAAGCGCCAGGGTGCTGTGCTGCAGCCCATTCGGGACTGCAGGACACAACATACTCGCTGCCCCTGCGCTCCCATGCTGCAGCCTAGCCCAGGACGCCGGGGCGTCCCGTTCCCGTTCCGCCTGCCTGCTGCCCCTCCCCGCCCCATGGCTTCTCTGGAGGACCCTCTGCTCACAGGTAAAGTGGGTCATATAAGAGAATTTACAACACATGCTAGCATTATCCTACTGGACCCAGACCATTTGTATGTTTCTCTGTCTCTCAGAAATGTAGATATTTACATGACTGAAATCTAAAAATTGTTTGATATGACCACTAATATCACCTACATTATTTTAAAGCCTGTTTAAGGCTTCTGTAATACATAGGCTTTGTAAACACTTATTAAGCATCTTGTATATATCAAACACTTTAAAATCTCTGCTTTAAAAAAAAAGCAAACTCTACCTCAATGGAACTTTGAGTCTGAAAAAGATACAGGCAATATACAAGGCAACAGATAGAATAATTACATATTTGATTATATACTCTGAGGATGTCACATTAAATTGATATGAAAATGATCAGAAGGATCTGGATTTCTTGTCAAAATTTTTTGCCTTAAAAAGAAATTGATATTTATGGAAAGTTGTTACTGAAAGAGTTCCTGTGTCAACCAAAAATGTTAAACCATGATCTCGCTAAATTTTCCAGTTGTGATCATTGCTTTGTTTAGCTGTCTTCTATTAAGACTGAATTTAGTAATTCAGTCTCAGATTTCAGTAAGTCTTTTTTTTAAAGATTTTATTTATTTATTAGAGAGAGAGAGAGAGGGGCAGAGGGAGAGGAAGAACCAGACTCCTTGCTGAGCAGGCAGCTGATGCAGGACTGGATCCTAGTACCCTGGCATCATGACCTAAGCTGAAGGAAGACACTTAACCAACTGAGCCACCCAGGCACTCTAGACTGTAAACTTCTTAAAGGTAAAAAGTTTATTCTTCTAGTAGTTCCACAGACATTTCTAACATCCATAAGAAAGCATGTACTGATGTAAAATGCCAGCAAATCAAATTATTTAAAAAAGAAATAAAGAAAGAAAAGATATATCTGGATAAAGAGAAAAACAGAAAATCTAATAATACATTGAATTATTAGAGCAAAGAGTGGAGGAAGAGAAAATAAATATGAAATAGAGATTTCCACTAAAAGAAAAAAATTGAATAAGGCAGGAGATTTAGAAAATTATTATGACAGACTTGAGAAAAAAATAAAATAGGAATTTTTAGAAAATAGCAATGAATGAAAAGGTCAATTGTTCTTACCTCTATAATATTAGCTGTTTGTTGTTGTTGTTGTTGCTAATTTACCTATTTAAGCTAATAAACAAAGAAAGGTTTCATTTAGGGATAAGGTTTCTCTCTCTATATATATATATTTTCCTTTTAGGGATAAGGTATATATATATATATATATATATATATATATGTATATATATATGTATATATATTTTAATTTTAATTGTTAGAAAATGTGTCACAGAAAGTTTTTAAACTTTAAGATACAGATGCAACATGTAATGAACTGCATTGTTTGAACGTCTAATTTGTAAATGCTGTTAGAGGAAACTTGGTGGAAATGTTCTTATGTGATTGTGTTTCTGGAACTAAGTATATTTATTAATAAGGAATAGTTTAAAATTATGAAATTACCAGGAGTGGACAATTTTCCTAATCCTATCAGCTCTTTGCACCTCTTTTATTAGCCCCCTTCAGGAATATCAGCTTTTTTATCTAATTAAATTTTATATTAATGTGCTTTTGACTTTTGGCCTTTCTCTTCCTTCTGCTCTTTTTTTTCCCTAAATTACATGTTTCTGTTTAACAGCTACTATCAATTCTTTGATATGAATTCTCAACATCAATTTACTAACTCCAGAGATGAAGGAGCATCAATATTTAGAAGCGAAGAATACAAAGCCTTGGGCATCTGGATGGCTCAGTCACTTAAGCATCTGCCTTCGACTCAGGTGGTGATCCCAAGGTCGTGGGATGGAACCCCAGGTTGAACTTTCTACTCAGCTGAAAGCCTACTTCTCCCTCTCCTTCTGCCTGCAGCTCCCTTTGCTTGCGTTCTC
This sequence comes from Mustela nivalis, assembly GCF_964662115.1. Classification (NCBI taxonomy): domain Eukaryota; kingdom Metazoa; phylum Chordata; class Mammalia; order Carnivora; family Mustelidae; genus Mustela; species Mustela nivalis. Next base: position 184,825 of record NW_028135622.1, read on the forward strand.
CCTCTCTTTGTCAACTAAATAAAATAAAATAAAATAAAATAAAATAATGTAAATAATACATTTATTTATTTATTAAAATGCAATTATTACACAATACATAATGTATTGCATAATTATAATAATGAATAATAATTTATTAAATAGTCATATTAAATATATCAATTTAATTAAATAAATATTTTTAGAATTTAAAATATTTCAAATTTAGATTATTAAATATTAAATCATTAATTTAATAAATAAATATCTAAACATAATTAAATAAATTAATTTATTTATTAAAATGAATAAAATAATGTTGTCATTATCTGAGCATGTATTTTTAAATAGTCTAAAAAAAAATCTAATAAAGTCTAAATACATTGAGTTCACATATTTATACAAGTTAACCCAGACACTCAACCCACAGTTTCAAAACTTTTTTTTTTATCTACTACTCAAAATACAATTTTAATGTATTTATTTGTAACTTTGACATAGCAAGGAAACTTGGAGGAAAAGGAGACATTTGCTTTTAATATTTGAAAATTATTTTGTTGATTTAAAAAAAATAAAAACCTTAACACGTGAGCATTTCTTCTTAAATAACACTGTGACGTTTCTGAGTCGCATTCTATTAAAAGTGCTGATAAAATGGCCTCAGTTACTCATTTAAATTATCAGCTGAATGGGTAACAAATGAAGTAAAGAGCTTTTTAATTATTTATGAATGTATTGCTTGTGGATGGAGTGCCAAATAGAGTTACCTCTCTTTTTGGCTTTGTTTTGTGAGCAGTAGTGGAATCTATGAATGTGATTAAACATAAGGACATTCACAGAAATTCTTAATGAACTTCTGGGGAAGGGCAATAAGTGCAAGGAAAAACTGCAGCAAGACTAATTACAAATTTCAAGTGGTCATCACTTAATTATACAAGCTTTTAAGTTCAAGTAATATATCTTTTTTATGAGCCTATCATATTGTAATAATTACCACAAACTGCACTCTTGAACACTTATCTTTTCACATATTTCTTATTCTTAGTACTTAAAATTACCCTTATGATTGATAAGTAAATGGATTTTACTGACAATGCATTTATTTACATAAATAAATAATGCTGTTTATATATATAAAAACAATTAAATATGTGTATGTGTTCAATGAATTTTTTTTCAAATTAACATCTTAATTCTACCACATTAGTTACAAATAGATATAGACTTTATACATTCATCAAATATTTTATTCTCAAATTTATATGTCCTTTGTGAAGTAAATGAAACTGTATATATTAAATATAATGCTATCACATGTAACAGTTACTAGTGCATCCCAGGACATACATAGGTCAGGTCCTACTCAAGGCATCACGGATAACTGGATTTAACCTTCTATCCTAGGAGTCTTCTGTATATTTCTGTGGCTTTTATACTACAATCAGGAGGAAGAATTCTTTTGCTAAAAGCTTCCAAATGACTATGCGAGAAGATTATTTGGAGACTAGTGATATAATATTATTGTTTAATATGTGAAGCATGATAAAATAAAATGCTATTGCCATATTTAATTTGTTCAGTAAAGCATTCATTTAGTTATCAAGCATTCATTTTCTTTTTTTAAAGATTTTATTTATTTATTTGACAGACAGAGATCACAAGTAGACAGAGAGGCAGGCAGAGAGAAAGGAAGGGAAGCAGGGTCCCTGCTGAGCAGAGAGCCTGATGTGGGGCTCTATCCCAGGACTCTGGGATCATGACCTGAGCAGAAGGCAGAGGCTTTAATGCACGGAGCCACCCAAGAGCCCCAAATATTCATTTTCTTTATACAGAAGAGATAGAACAATATTATATAGTAGAAAATACAGTAAATAATCTAGAAACCTTGATCATGTTGTTTTGGCAATTTTAGAACATAAAATTAGCTAAAGCTCAAGTGCAAGTTATATTTGTATCATAGGAGGAAAAGTTAATTAAAAGTTTCTTTATTACCATAGTTTAACACTTCAACAAAATGATAACGAGTCCAAAATCAATGAATATATGAAGTATACAATAAAAACAATAATCTTGAGTGTATGTGACTCACTGTAGGTATTGATAGGCTAGAAATCAAAGGGAAAGTATCTATAGGGTTTGTTCAGTTCCATGCTCATCAGATTAATAGGCTTTCTCATATTGCTTCCTTCACCACATTAATTTGTCTAATGAAGTTTTCAAGAGTTAAAGACAGTGATAGGTTCATGGCTGGAGAGAAGGTACAGAATCTAAGATAGTTCACCAGTGCTTATTATTTAAGAGAAAGACAGCATGGGAGGTGAGGGGTATATCATGCATCCTGTTTTCACTCCCTTTGTGGAGCACCTACCCTGGAGGTCATGTAATAATAACCAATGACCAAAAAACAATAAAAAAACCCAAACATCCATGTGGAAGTGCCATCCCTGCCTGGAGATGAGTAGACTGCTCAAACATATCCTGGGCAGGCATCTCAGCCCTGGCCTGTGCTGGGGAAGCTGGTTCCTGGCTTTGGGCGCAATCTGGAAGCCAGCAAACTGACGGGAGAGTGCAGCCAGGGTTAACAGGACTGATGATCTTTTTGCAGCCAGGCCACGGGTGGACACCCGCTCAAGGAGCCAGGCTAGGAGGCTGCCCAGCGCCAGCGCTGGCAATGTTTGCAGCCCCCAGGGCTTCCCCCGGGCCCCAGCCAGGGCGGGGCCTCAGGAGGGAGGGGGGCGTGGGCGGGGCAGAGAAGGGGCTTTGCTAATTGCCAAAGCAAAAAGTGAGCTCAGGGAGGACTCAGGAGGGAGGGGGGCGGGGGCGGGTCGAGGGCGGCGGGGAGAAGGCGCTTTGCTAATTGCGGAAGCTGGAAGTGAGCTCATGGAGGATGTGGCTGAGAGTCTGGGAGGAGGTGGAGGGGCTGGCGGAGGACGGGGGGGGGCAGCGCCTCGGTGCTGTGCTGCGGCCCAGTCGGGACTGCAGGACCCACCCGACTCGCGCCCGTGCGCTCCCTTGTGAGGCCTCGCTGTCCCGCTCCTGCTGCCTGCTGCCCCTCCCCGCCCTAAGGCTTCTCCTGACCACCCTCTGCACACAGGTAAAGTGACACTGCGCCGTGCCCTCACCTGGAGCGGAAAGCGCGGACCTGACCTGGGGGCGGTGAGGGGTGTTGTGGAGGCCCAGCCTCCCGCGAACCCCAGGGCACCGGGACCACCCCGGACGCTGCGCCAAACCCGGGTCCTCATGGGGTTGGGCTGGGGACAGCGCCTTGCGAGGTGCCCCCCCGCCAGCAGGCACGCTAGCTCCCATCTTTCCGCATCCCCATGCACCCGTGCTGAGGACCCCCTTCCCTCCCCTGCTGTGGCCCCGCTGATTTTTTTCTGGACTTGGGATCCCAGGTGGAAACTAGTCCCTCAGACCTCCCTGGCAGCAAGGAGTGCAGGGAGGGATTCTTGGTTTTCTGCCCTGGCTCCTCCTCTCTCCCCATTCACATGCCTTCTGGCTTCCCTTTCCTCTCCTCATTGTCAGTTTTCTGAAATGGTTTTCTTCTGCATGTTGACCCAAAGAGCTATTTCATGAATGAATATACACGAAACTGAGTTGGAGCCCACCTGTGAGAGCCCACCTGTAGAGGCCTTTCATTAGAATGGTCTCTGGTTCTAGCCTCAGTTCAGAATACTGCATGTACCTGAGGACCGAGTCCAGATGTTTCTTTCATCTCTGACTTGAATTTGAAATCCTCCTCAGACTTCAGCTTCCAGGATTTCTCCAGTCCTTGCTCTCCCACTGTCTTGGTGGGGATCCGCCATGAGTGTTGAACACAGGAATGAATGAATGATATATAGCCCAGATGGCTGGGGCTTTGTCTTGTTTTGCTGAGGTTGGAAAGGCTTGGGAGAGACCCCCTGTATGCAGATAGAGAGCTGCATGCAATTGCTTAGATAAAGTGTTCCCCACTTAATTGCTTGGGCATTGAACATTTCGCCCTTAACCTGTGGCTTGAGCAGTTAGGAGGAGACAATTTGGAGGTGAATCAGAAGATGGATGAATCCACATGGTGGTGGTCTGTGTTTGGGAGATTTTCCTGGAGATTCAAATGAAAGATCTAAATTCTTCCAGTGGGGAGTGGTAAACATTTTATCGATGGGAGATGGAAAATAAATGGTCTGGTTAACCTTTCCCTCCCCCTCAAAACCCATTATTTGAAAACACAAAAAGGGAAGTGAAGGGAGAAATCCTCCCACTCCCATCCCCACTCACCTCCATAGCCACCTCCTCTTCCAAGAACCTAACAGACAAGGTGCCAAGAAGTGTTAGGTACCAGCAGTGGTCTCAGATCTCATTCAAGGATCATGGTGAAAGGCATTCAAAGAGATTGTGGGAGCACAGGGATCCAATTAAGGCAGAGGCTTAACACACGGAGCCACCCTGGCGCCCCCAGATGAAATACATTTCTGACTTAGAAACTTCAGATAGAATTATTTTGTCCATGATGACAAGTGAAGAAAATGTGTCATCCCTTTGTCTTCAGACAAAGTTGAGGTCAGAGTGTGGGTCTGCATCAGGGCCATGTTCAGTGACACTGTTTGGGTCAAGGACTGTTGTAATTCCACATTGTTTCCAATTCATTGTTCCTTAGCTATTTGGGGGAATGTTGGGGGGTATTGGGCTCCATGCAGCTTGAATTTCCGGAATGAAATGGCATCAGCTGGACCCCAGGAGGGAGCAGGACCTTCCCCTGAAGGGTGAGCTCCCACAGTCCTGCACTGCCTTCCACCGCCTGCAGAGGGCGTCAGACCCCAGCTCTTGCCCTGAGCCCAGGCTGCACAGCCACAGCTGGGACCTGAGCCCTGCCTTTTCAAGACCCACTGTGGAGACTTCTGGAGAATGTGGGGCGCCTCCCACCCTGACAGGACAAGCTGAGGAGGGTGTGGCTCTGCATCCACACTGACCGGACCGTTGTGGAGGACGCGCCCACACTGGCAGCAGTCCAACCTCCTAAGGACCAGACGCTGGAGGAGGTGAGGAGAAGTCCCTGAGTGGACTGTCAAGGGGTTCGTGGTCTCAGGACCCCACAGAGAAAGGGCGCCCTGTGTAGACACTGGGGCTTCCGTCGTTTTGTGTGAGGAGACGTGGCCTCCTGCTGTGCTGTGCGCGGGGCTGTGGGGTCCCCACTTTCTGGGCTCGGGTGATCCTTGGTCCTTGTCTGTGTTTGTGTGCTCGCGGATTCGGTTCCTGGGGCTCCTCAGATGGTCTGCAGTCAGGGAGCGTCTGCCTTCTTCGGTGCTTGTGCTCTCCCCACCTCAGCCCTGCGGGGTCCTTCCCGTGTCCACACCCACTCCAGGCTTGCGCCGAGTCCGGAAATTCGGGAGCCAGAGTGAGGACTCTGTAGACGGTTTTGGGGAGAGTAGGTATTTTCCCAGTGTGGGTACTTCCCTGAGCACAGTGCCTCCCCATCTCCGTGTGTACCCCTCCCTGTCTGTTGTCATTGTTGCAGGGCTGTCACTTTCTTGGTTCAGGGGCCTCCCGGGTATCTTGCTCTCTTGGATGCAGGTGTAAATGAGATCGTTCTCAGCAGTCTCTTTCTCATGGTTCCTTCCGAGCACCTAGGAGTGCCACTAATTTGTGCATATTGATTTTGTTCCTTGCAAGTTCTTGAATTTATTAGTTCGATTGGCCTTAAACTCAATCTGCCAGTTATTTGACCAGCAGCATGGGTTTAATTGGGAAGAGCAGAGAATGGCAGTCTGGGCTGAGCAAGCTAAGGTCCCATCACAGGCAAGTGCGAGAAACAAAGGAGAGGAACATTATTTCATGGAGGAGGAAGAAGTTGGGAAGGGTGCTTGAAGGAAAGTCCCTTGGAGAAAGGCAGGGTGATGGAGAATTCTCACCAGCTGAGCTGCAAAGCTCCTACAAAAAGTCAGGAGATGAACCTCCAGCTTCCCCTGTGGGGCCTAAAATTGGTGAGTCTCTCCTGTGGGGGATTGCAATGTGGGGTTGTAATGGGCACTGAGCACCAGGCGCCCCTTTCCAGCCTCCCCTTCTGGCATCCCCAGTCCACTTTACTGGGGCTTCCCTTCCTGCTTTTGCACAGTTCTAACCAGCTTGTGGTGGAACGTTGTGGAAAAACTGAAATTCCAAATCCACTGCTTCTACTGCACCTGAGATACAGGGGCCCATGATTTAATCCTCCCACGAGTCTCTTGCTAGCCCCACCTGTCCGTCACTCATTTTGAGAGTTGATATTACCAAAGTACTGTAATTCTAAACATTTCTGAATTAGCTGTATTATTTCTTTTTAGGTATGAAGTTAACTTGCAATTATATGAATTTAATATTTTGGTCATTGTTTTCTAATTTTATTGCCTTATTCTTGGAAAATATAGCCTGATATTTAACTCTAGGAATTTATTGGCATATACTTCTGGCCTAAATAATGGCCTGTTTGTGTAAATGTTCAACTTATGCTTATATACTTACTGAAGACTCTTGTTTTGGGGTCAGGATGGCTACATTTATTAATAGATCAGGACTATTAGATTCTCTAAATTTTGATGTCTCTTAATTTAATCTAATTAAATTATCAGTTAATGAAAGAAGTTAAATTTTTTATGTACTACTGCATCTAAACTTATCAAAGTCTTTTGCTATAATTAGACAAGTATGTCATCCTGTTTTTATACCAAGTCTTACAGTAAAAAAATCATACTATCTGAAATATTATTTATTTTTATTATTATTTATTTTTTTTAAAAGATTGTATTTATTGGGGTACCTGAGTTAAGTGTCTACCTCTAGCTCAGGTCATAATACCCGGGTCCTGGGATAGAGCCCCGCAGGGGGTTCCCTGCTCAGTGGCGTGCTTCTCCCTCTCCCTCTGTTATTCCCTCTGCTGTGTGCATGTTTTTCTTTTCTCACTCTCTCTCAAATAAATAAGTAAAATTTAAAGATTATCTCTCTCAAATAAATAAGTCAAATTTTTTTTCTCAATGGGAGGGAGAAGCAGACTCTCCACTGAGCAGGGAGCCTGATGCAGGGCTCAATACCAGGACCCTGGGATCATCACCTGAGCTGAAGGCAGACACTTGAACCGACTAAGTCACCCAGGCACTCCAGCTGTTTATTTATTTATTTATTTATTTTTATTATGCATATGTTTTATCTCTCTTTTCTACAAGTCTTTCTTTTTTTTGATCTTTTTACTTTTTTCATAAAACTGAATTATTTCAAGATGACTTGGTCATCCTCTTTTCCCCAACCTCAAAGGTCATAGAGTATATTTTAACTGTTAAAATAATATTAGTATTTAAGTGCTGCCTACACAAATTAAGGCAAATTATCTGTGGTCTGTATTCCTGAAAATATTTTTTTTTATTATGCCTTCCTATGCCAATGACATTTTATAAGGATCTAAATGTTTCCATTTGCGATTTTTTTTTCAAGATAATAAAGCTATTACTACATTCTTTTTTATATCTGATGTTATTTAAAAAATTTCTGTCAGTCTGATTCTTGTTTCTTTATTAATGAATTATTTTTTCTCTCTCTAACACTTGTGATTTTTTTTGTGTGTCTTTGGTATGTATGCCCTAGTTTGGGATTCATAGAGTCAACTATAGTTATGAATATTTTCTTTCTTTTCTTGTATGTAAGTTTTAATCCAGTGTCTTGACTATTTTATGCTTGAGAAATAGATGTACATTAATATTCAAATATTTCTTTCCTTTTTCTTCTTTCATTTAAAAAAAGTCATTTATTTTATTTTATTTAAAAATATTTATTTATTTATTTATTTGGAGTAGAGAGAGAGGGTCATGAAGAGTGGCTGATTATATACTTTCAATTTGGGAGGAGGTTAGGGATAGCACAAGCCTCCAAGGTATTTTATAAACAAGGTTTCCAGGACCTTGAGGGGGCTAGCTATTGTTAGGGAAAGGTCATTTATTACTATTTAGTAAAAACTCAGGGAAGAGACTCTTCTGATGTATATCAGTGGGTATATGCTTGGGAGATGATTGCCAATGTATATCTTGAGGGCAGGGGTGGGGAGTAGAGATAAAGAAGTTTCCAAAGTAATTTTTACATGTGAAAGTAGATTTTCCGTATCCTGGGGGGTGGACTAAGAATGCTTTTTGCCCTGAGTGGATGTGTCCACATGGAAGCAGCTGAGTCCCCAGAGGAGCTTCAAGGACTTGTCAACAGGCTATGAGTAGTAAGGAAATCTAATTTATTCTCTAGCTTTTGTTCCACACACATCACCTACATCTTACACCTCTTTTATATTGATAATTTTAATGCTTTGCTGGTATCCAGATGACTATATCCTTAAGTGACTTCTTATCTCTATTGAATCCATTATGTATTCTATCCATTGTATTCTTAATTCAACTAGATTACATATATTTAATCCATTAGTACCACTAGGTTCTTATTCTTGTTTTTATTTCAAAATCTTTCCTTATTTCCTTACATTATTTATTGGGTATATTTTAAATCCCTGAAATACTCACTTATTATATATAAGCTGTCAACCGTATTCTTATTTTGAGGTAGCTATATCTTTTTGGGCTTTAGGACATCATACCATCAATGCCAAATAATTTTCAGACAACTGCAGGATCTCCAAGAATTCAACTAAATTCTGACACTATCTACCTGAACATAGTGTAAGATGTCATCAGTTAATGGATCAGTCCTCCAAGACTATCTCCAACCCCACCTCAGATGCCAGTCTCACTGTAGGCCCCAGGTTATTACCTGTGCTTGTGACTGAGCAACTACAGGTTGGAGGTCCCAGTGGCCTACTTCTTACGTTCTTTTAATTTGCTACAGGGACTCACAAAACTCAGAAAAATACTTATTTTATGTTTGCCAGCTTATTAAAAGATATAATAGAAGATTTAAATCAATAGATAGATAAAGAAGTGCACAGGGCAAGGTATGGAGAATGGGCACAGAGCTTCTATTACCTTCTGTAAGACTGCCACTCTTCCTGCCTTTTCATACATTTAACAAACTAAAAGCTTTCTGAACCCAGTCCTTTCAGGTTTTCTGTGGAGGCTTCATGACATAGTCATGACTGACTAAATCATTGTCATTTGCTGATCTAATCTCCAGATCCTCTTCCCTCCCCAGATAATCCTGTATTGGGAGGAAGGGGAGGCACATTGGGCAAAAAGTTGTGAAGGCTTTCACCAAGTGGTTGGTCCTTCAGGCAAACAGCCCTTGCCTTGAGTGAGGTCTGAAGGTCACTTCATTAACATAACAAAACACACCTCTCTCACCCTTATCACAGGACATCCCAAGAGTTTTAGGAGCTGTGAGTCAGTAGCCATGGTTGAAAACCAAATATTCAGATGACCAAAATATATTTCTTGTAAACCACTATATTACACTACATGCTTAAGTATTTAATTATGTGATCTTTTAAACTAATATTTTTCTAAGAGTATAAACTGTTCTGGCAGTAATATGGATTGGGGAGTGATGTATTGCCAAATTTCTGTCATTTTAGTCCAGGAAGTCAAAGAGAAAGAACAGGAGAGCCCCTTAGGGCAGGAAGTTCAAAGTAACAATGTTGACTACTACTCCCTTTTCTTGATTTTTTTTTTAAACAAGCAAATCTTCTCTTCAGAGTTGCAGTTTAAAGCCAAGAACATGCGGAATTGGGAGAAAAAATAGTTAAATTTGGAGACTTGCAGAGGTAGAATCAGAGTAGTGAAAGCCATTACAGCAACTGAACTAACTGAGGTCAGTCTTTGGTGAATCACAGAAACAGGTGGAGTTGTCAAACAAAGGAATCTTTGTTTACAACATACAAGGAGATCACAGGGAATAAGTTCCAAAGCCTTGACTGTTTGAACAGGAGAGAGATTTTTATTTAGTATTTAAGATGAATACTCAGAAGGGAGAGTTTTATTATCCCGTGTATGGTTGGTCATAAGGTTGTGAATGCATGCACATCCACATATGTATTTGTGCAATATGTATTGCATGTTCACCTGAATGAAGCTTGTATTCCACCGAGGGCAGAAACTTCAACGTTAGAATAAAGCAGAGGTAACTGTTGGACAAGGGAAAGGGACTCTGCAGGCTTCAAGAGCAGATATAAACTAGATGGGGTCTTGGGCTCATTTTCTGGGACAAGAAATGCAAGGCCTTGATTGCTTTTGAAATAGCACTAGGAGTTTTACCAGTGATTTATTGTCTCAATAGCTTAGGCTATTTCCTGGTCTGGTGGTGACTGTTAGTTTTCCCATTGCCTCGTTCCCTCAAAATCCTTAAGGAGTGAGGTTTTTGCATTTCTTTGTAAGAACCTCCCAGGAAGTTTTGGAAGAAGTGTGCTTGGGCAAGTACACAGGTGGGGTATAGATCATTGAAAATAGCTGGGGACAAAAAATGATTTTCTTATGTCAGGAAAACTATATGTCATCTTAATTTTCTGGGAACCTCTAATTCTTTCTGCTGATGTTACCAGCAGGCTTCTGAGATATTACTGATTGTTCTCTTGAACCTAAGGAAAAAGAAATGTAGAAAGCAAAAGACAAAACTTTAAAATCTATCCTCCAACTCATCAATTCACTGAAGCCACCTCTCTGTCTTTCCCTTTCTCTTTTTCTTTATCTTTCTCTCTCACTTTCTCTCTCACATACGCACAACACATGCAAATCATCTTAAAACAATTTTTAATTTTCCCTATTCCATTTTAATATACTTGAGGCATGATCATTTTCTTAGTAAATACAAGAAAAAAAAATCTAGGATTCCATCATTCTGTGTGATTCAAGTATTGAAGAATTTACTTCTAATAGCACTTATAAAAACATATTTTATTTATTTAATATTATATAATCAGGTGCCTGCATTTTTCTTATTCTCCAACTAGTGTTATTTGGCAATTAATATTTTGTCAATCAATATTCCCCCATATCTGAATGTGTGGGCAGTGAGAGATGAGTTAGAGGCAAGGATGGTGAACACTCCCAACAACTGCAGACTACATATATCTTAAGCCATGATTTTCTTTGCAAAGGTCAACATTGATAATGTTGTAGTCATACCTCCGTGTACCAGGAAAGAAGTAGCATATTTCTTGAAAGACACAGCTATCAAAGCTCCATTGAGAAACTGTAAAGATGGACAAGCGATTTCCAAATTACATATCTGATAATGGACATCTACTCTGATTATTAAAAAATGAATAAAAATAAAAAACCTTACTAATAACCAAACAGAGTATCCAATTTTACATGTGAAGGAAATAATGGAAGAGACATGTCACCAAAAGTATATGGATGGCTTATAGGCACATGACAAATTTCTCAACATTTAGACATTAAAGAAATACAAATTAAAATCATAATGAGACATGCTTACATATCTATTAGAATGGCTAAAATTATAAAGGTTAATTGTACTTGGTCTGAGCTAGATTGAGAAGCAACAAAAAATCTAAACTGTTGTTGGCATATATCATGATACAACCACTTTGGAAAATAGTTTGAAAATTTTTTTAAATGGAAAATATGTTGCAGTTACACAAATAGCCATTTTACTTCTAGGCATTTAACCAAGAGAAACAAACCCTATGTTCATACAGGGACTTGTATATGAATTTCATAGCAGCTTTATTTTTAAGAATTGAAAACAGTGAAAATGTTCATCAATGTCCAACCATAGAGCAAAGAAAAATTATGATCTATTCATTAAAGAGATTACTATTCAACATCAAAATGAACTATTTACAATTGGAGATTCTCAAAGTAATGATGCTGAGAAAAGAAAAGCCAGGCAATGAATAGTATATACAGTGTGATTCCATGACTATAAAAAATCTAGAAAATACAAATTTATATATAGTCACAGTCATCAAATATATTGTTGTGATTTTAGTGCCTTCTTCTGTGATCCTATAGCTTCCTACACTTGCATCTCTGAGCATTTGTTACACCATGTGAAAATATGAACTCTTTCTCTTCATTCTGTCTTACTAGAATAAGATTCCTTGAAATTTTATGGACAATTGAACTCTCAGTTATTAGCACAAATTCTATCACACAGTAAGTTTCCAAATATAAAAGCCAGAGTTTTACAATGACTTCTAAGCTTTTACATGATCTAGCCAGTCATTTAACCTCTGTGACCTCTTTCCCTGCTACTCTTCAGTCACTCACAGTGGCCTCCTTGCTATTCCTCAGATATGCCAGGCATGATCCAACCTTATGGCCTTCAAGATAGCCAATTCCTTTGTCTGGAGTGACCTTATTGCTGATAGTTCTGCGCAAATTCATCACCTTCCCATACCTTTGTTCAATTGTCAGCTTCATTGTAACTACCCTGATCTTCCTATTAAAAATTTTAACTCCCCATCCCCTGCCTAGCAACCTTGATTTTTCTCACCCTGATCGAGTTTTTCTTTTTCCCCATTGTACTCATCCTTTTTGAATGCACTATGCCATTTTTATTAAGGTTTATAGCTTTGAATTGTCTCACCCATTAAAATAAAAGTTCTACAAAGCCAAGTATTTCATTTACCAGTGTAGTCTGAAGTAATATCTGCCATATAATAGTTCAGTAGACAACTGGTAAATTTCAAAATAAATTAATGTTGAGAATATACTGAATTTCACAAGTCATTTCAATATTTATTTCCAAAAAATAAACTATGTAAAACATACCTTAAATTTACTTTCAAAATATTTTATAGCATATAAGGGACAATATACATAAGCCTTAAAGAAACAATCCTATAAATAACCATTTCATACCTACTTAAAAACTACATAATACCACACTCCTAGATCCTCTCTGAACACTCTAAAATAACCCTAAAGGAAATACATTTTTAAAAATAACAGATTTTTTGTCAAATAATTTAATAAAATAAAAGTTTCATTCATCTATGTAGATCATAATAAATGTTTTTAATAAGCATAAAATTATAACTCTGAAGTGTGCTAAAATGAAACCACCTGCTAAGGGTGAGAGGATAAAAATAAACATCATTTTTCCAAATAAGAGGAATTTATTACCTTTGAATCAAAGCATGTGGATTTGTTCAAACTGGCAATAAAGGAATATGGAGACACAAACCATAGAAAGTCATATTTTAGATTTCTAAAAGACTTCGAAGTGAAGAGTATACATTCACTTCTCACTTATTGCTCCTACATATTCATGAATTTGAGAGAAAATATAGGCCCTGTGTGTCTTAGCAACTAATGGGATATTTTTTGATATTTACATGCTTACACATAGTATGTGTTATAGTCTTCTCTTTTACATGCTGTAAAAAGGTTAACCCCTTTTCTGCAGAGATCTGAAAATGTGAAACAGTGCCTGAGTAGCTGAATTCATCTAATTCAAATTTCTTGCAGGTCTAAGACCTATTGTTTTTCACTTGACTGCCTCCTTTTTCATCTGTCAATTGGTTACAAATTCTGGTACTGAAGAGAATACATTGGGGCTGGTGGCTCAGTGTGTTAAAGCCTCTGCCTTCAGTTCAGGTCATGATCTCAGGATCCTGGGATCGAGCTCCACATCGGGACATAATGTAACGACAGATAGTTTATATGGGAGCCCTTTGGGTACTCTGGTGGATGAATGTTTTTAAATTAGTTTTTCATGGACATGGGGAGTTAGAGACGAGAAGGGAGGTGGGGGAAATTGGAAGGGGAGCTGAATCATGAGAGACTATGGACTCTGAAAAACAATCTGAGGGTTTTGAAGGGGCGGGGGATTTGGAGGTTGGGGTACCAGGTGTTGGGTATCATAGAGGGCACTGCTTGCATGGAGCACTGGGTGTGGTGCAAAAAGAATGAATACTGTTATGCTGAAAATAAATAAAAAATTAATTTAAAAAATATTAGTTTTTCGTAAACTACAAAAAAAAAAGAAAAGCGCTCCCATTTATAGCGTACACTTTATGGTTCACAAAGCACGTGCCAACAATAAAAATAATGATGGGTTACCGTTACACTTCATAGAAAAGGAGGTACAGGGAAATTGAATGAAAGGGAATAACAAAGTAGGTTCATAAGTCAATCTTCCTTGTAAAAAAATTAACCTGAAAGTACGTTTCTGCCACATCTCTCCTGTGTGACATTTTATCGATGGGAGATGGAAAATAAATGGTCTGGTTAACCTTTCCCTCCCCCTCAAAACCCATTATTTGAAAACACAAAAAGGGAAGTGAAGGGAGAAATCCTCCCACTCCCATCCCCACTCACCTCCATAGCCACCTCCTCTTCCAAGAACCTAGCAGACAAGGTGCCAAGAAGTGTTAGGTACCAGCAGTGGTCTCAGATCTCATTCAAAGATCATGGTGAAAGGCATTCAAAGAGATTGTGGGGGCACAGGGATCCAATTAAGGGGAACAAGTTTAAGGTTTGCCTGGTCCCCTAAAAACTAATGGCACTAGAGAGATGAGCTTTGGGAACTATAGCTTAATGGATACAATGTGTAAAAAGCTTCAGTGAGTCATGGTGGGAAGAGGCCAAGAGGGCAGCAAACACAGTCTTAGATGATGTTATTAATAGCACTACAGGCTCTAGATTTCCTGTGGTGGTGTTCTTGGCAAGACCAGCCCGGCCAAAGTGGATACTCTCAACCTGGAACAGAGGGTCTTGGAGATGCCAGCACGTGAGGTATGATGAGAGGGTAAAATGATAGGAGGTGTCCTTTGGAAGGACTGACTCCTTGACTTTTAAAGGGAGAACCCAAATCTGTAGGTGAAATCTTTTTGGCTACAAAGAGGGCCAAGGCCTCCTAAGGTCAAGGTCTCCTCGTCACTTGCAAAGATGTCGAAGAACATATTCAGACATTTCAAAGATGTCCTCATATCATTGGTTCCCACTCTGGAATTCTATCAATAAGGTGAGAGTTTCTCTAGTTGAAAAAGAGATCTAAAAAGACTTCCCTTTCTCATGTAATTTCTGTAACCTCCAGGACACACCCACCTCCCCCTTCCAGCTCTGTAATGAAGCCACAGCTGGTGCCAATTTGTGGCACTCCTTAAAGGCTATTCTCCCTTATATACCCCCGGACCAAGTTCCCATGCTCCCTCACCTGATTTCCTGCACTCACCTCCCACCTGGTGTGTTCACACCTGCAAGTGCCTTTTACCAACCCCTTTGCCAAAAGGCAGCCAGAGTGACCTTTCAAAGACCTATCAGTTCCTGGCATTTGTCTCCATAGAAATCTGCACTGATCTTCTAACATATTCTCAGTCCTCCAAAGGCACCCATAATCCTCCCATCAGTCTCTTCATACCCCTCCAACTGACTGATGCCTGTTCTGCCCCATCTCTCTGCCCTTCAACCACACTGCCTCCTTCTTCCTGTGGAGACCTCTCATGCCACCTGCCTCCAAGCACAGGTCATTCCCATTGATGGGAAGACCCTCTTCTCTCCCCCATCTCCTCACTCCAGTTATTCCCACTTATTCGTGAGCTCACAAGCCCCATGGTACACACTCTCCATGCAGCCTGCTCTCTCTTTTCTAGCACTGGCCTCCATTTCTAGCTGTGGTTGTGTCATGGATGTCCCTCCCCAGCCAGCCTCCAAGCTCTCCTTCCCTTTAGCTCCAACACCTGACACAGTGCCTGGCACGTAGTAAGCCCTGGCTAGCTTCTAAGAGCCTCACTGAGGGACTGAAAGCATTTTAAAAATGTCACCACGTAGGCTCCAAACTGTAGGCAGAAAAAGCTTTGCCTGGATTGACATTTTAGAGACGTATTCGTCAATTTGGATATGTTCACTGACTTTACCTTGTAAAATTAAAAAAAAAAAAAAAAAAAAAAAGGACCTCTGTATCGCTTCGCATCTACCGAAGGCGCATGTATACTACTAGACCACGTTATGAGCTTAATGGAAGGAGACAAGATGTTTTCGCTAAGAAAATGTATAAAACTGTTGAGGTCAAGTGGGAGGAAACAGTCCGTGTGTTGGAGCATTGCTATCTTACTCTATCACAGCCACTCATAAAAATCTGACACGGGGTGAGTCAGAATTGTTTGTCGGAGATGAGTTAGATCTTGCTCATGTTCCTACAGACATGAAGACCAGAAACGAAGAAGGAGGCTTTGAAAGCGTGGGTTGAGGAGGCGGTGTGGTTCACTGGGATGAGCTAAGTGCCCAGGGCCACCAGCAGACATGCGGGCCTGTGTCGTTCCTTTGTTCTGGGGTCCCTCTTGCACCATGTGGTGAGGCTGGTGGCTGGGAGCAGCTCAGGACAGGACCCGGTGGCATCTTACCTCTCCCACCCTCCTGTGGGCTCCAGTGGGCTCCAGTAGGTCCCAAGGGACAGCCTGCCTTCCTTGAAAAGCCCAGTAGCACTGGGAGCAGAAACTGGGGCCAAAGAGTGAGCACCCTGTTTGACAAGCTGGACTAGCCACCTCTTCTTCAGATGCAGGGGGAGCCCTGGCATGCTGACTCCTCCCTTCTCCCTTTCCCCTTTCCTCTCTTCCTCCCTCTTTCCTTCCCCTCTCTCCTTCCCTGGTGGTGCCCTTTCCCAATGCCCACTTCATCCCTTTTCCTTTCTACATACCTGTCTTCTAGAGTTTCTTCTCTTTCCTCCCCATTACTTCCCTTCATCTGAATCTCCTCTTTGGTCCCTTTGTCCCTGCTCTCTGCTCCTCCTCCCCTTCCCTGGCCCCTGTTCAGCTCCATACTGAATGCAGGCAGAGCTGGACTAACATGCTCACTTGCTAGCTCAGCCACCCTCCAGAGAAGTCACTCTTCGGTGGCCACCTTCCTGACCCCCTGGTCGCTTCTCCACTTGTTCAGATATTGCTCTGAAGTCTGAGGAGGACAGAGCGGGGCTGCCACAGAAGCAGGCCAGAGGAGAAACCAAACCATGTGTCCACACTGTCCCCCAGCACTGCTGCTCTGAGAGCTTTCAGAGTCCTCAAGAGGGTTAGGATTTAGGGGCTTCTTCAGAACCAGGAGTGAAAACAACCATAGGTCAAAATAAAAGCTACGGCCCCCACACAAAAATAATAATCACAAATGAAAACTATGTTAACTCTGAGTCCCAAAGTCGAAAAATTGCCTTGAATCTGTCACTAGAAAGCACCCAAGGCCTCACTCTCTGGGTTCTGGGTGCCCTGGGAATGGCAGGAGGCTCTGAAAAGCGCGTGGGGGTGCCGAACTATGGGGGCTAGCCTGCCTGCTGGCGGGGGTGGGGGTACCTCCTGTGGCGCTGTCCCGGCCTGACCCCCTGCGGACAGGGTGTGGCGCAGCGTCTGGGGTGGTCCTGGTGCCCTGGGGTTGGCGGGAGGCTGGGCCCCGACCATCCCACGCCCAGCTCCTGGACCGCGTTTTCTGCTTCAGTTGAGGGCACGTCGCGGTGTCACTTTACCTGTGAGCAGAGGGTCCTCCAGAGAAGCCATGGGGCGGGGAGGGGCAGCAGGCGGCGGGAACGGGAACAGGACACCGCGGCCTCAGGGGCTAGGCTGGAGCATGGGAGTGCAGGGGCAGTGAGTATGGTGGGTCCTGCAGTCACGAATGGGCTGCAGCACAGCACCCTGGCGCTGCGCGCCCCTCCTTCCCGCCTGGGCAATTAGCAAAGCCCCTTCTCCAGGCCGCCCCGACCCGCCCCCGCCCCCGACCCCCTGCCTCCTGAGTCCTCTGAGAGCTCACTTCCAGCTTTGGAAATTAGCAAAGACCCTCTCTGCTCTGGCCCCGCCCCCTCACTTCTGAGGCCCGAGCCCATGCTGGGGTGCGGGGCTAAGCCCTGGCATGCTGCTGCATTGCCAGCGCCTGCGCTGGGCAGCCTCCTAGCCTGGCTCCCTGAGCGGGAGTCCACGCGCAGCCTGGCTGCGAAAAGATCATCAGTCCTAAACGCCGGCTGCACTCTTGGGTCATTTTGCTGGCTTCCAGATTGCGCCCAAAGCCAGGAACCAGCTTCCCCAGCACAGGCCTGGGCTGAGATGCCTGCCTGGGATCTGTCTGAGCAGTCTCCTCCACTCCAGGCAGGGATGGCACTTCGACCTGGATGTTTGGGGTTTTGGTTTGTTTTTTTGGTCATTGGTTATTACATGACCTCCAGGGTAGGTGCTCCACAAAGGGAGTGAAAACAGGACGCCTGATATATATGCATATGGCCATTCTAGAAAAATAGCTTGGGGTTCTCTCGGAAACGCGGCATTGGTCCTTGCACTATGGTTTAATAGAAAAGGGATTATGCACCAAGTTACTTAAATGAGCATAGGTTGAAATCGTTTACTGAGAGTAAATATTTTAAATAGTTATATTTTAACTAAATCTATCATCAATCATAAATCTATTACAGGAAGGTTACAGGCAATTTAAAAGCAAGAGCACTCTCTTCAGGGTTTTAAATAACCCCTGTCTGTCTTGGCACATGAGAATGCAAAGATAGGAAATGGTTTGTAAAAGATCATATAATAGCTTTTACTAATTCTATTTATTTGACAGACAGAGATCACAAGTAGGCAGAGAGGCAGGCAGAGAGAAAGATGGGGAAGTAGGCTCCCCGTCAAGCAGAGAGTCTGATGAAGGGCTCGATCCCAGGACCCTGAGATCATGACCTGAGCCCAAGGCAGAGGCTTAACACACGGAGCCACCCAGGCGCCCTTTGATGAAATACATTTCTGACTTAGAAACTTCAGATAGAATTTTTTTGTCCATGATGACAACTGAAGAGAATGTGTCATCCCTAAACCTAAACTTAACCCCTACCAACGCTGAAACCTAAGCTGACCTTAAAGCCCAAACTAGAACCCTGAATCCCAAACCTGGAATGGAACCCAAAGCCTGTACCTGAGCCCTGGATCTAAGACCTGAACCCCGATCCCAAACCCTAAACCAGACCTCCAAGTCATGAAACCTGAACCCAAATCTCAGCATGAAGTCAAACCCCAAATTTGACCTTGAACTTTATCCCATAAGCCCTGAGTCTTAAAGCCTAAATCATAAACTTAAAGCCCTAAACTACAACTCTGTTCCCTTGTCCTTCACTCTAAATCCTCACCCTAACACTAAACCCAAAGCCTGATCTAGAACTCTGACTAAAACCTGAACCTGAACCCAAATTCAAACGCTTCACCACACTTTGCTTATGCACTTGCCATTGATGGATATTTGCAGTTTCTACCTCTTGATTCTTGTGAACATTGTTTGGGTTGGGGGCTAGGGTTAGGGTCATGGATTAGGGTAGGGTCCAGGCTTGAGACCAAGTTGAGGTCAGAGTGTGGGTCTGCATCAGGGCCATGTTCAGTGACACTGTTTGGGTCAAGGACTGTTGTAATTCCACATTGTTTCCAATTCATTGTTCCTTAGCTATTTGGGGGGAAGCTGGGGGGTATTGGGCTCCATGCAGCTTGAATTTCCGGAATGAAATGGCATCAGCTGGACCCAGGGAGGGAGCAGAACCTTCCCCTGAAGGGTGAGCTCCCACAGTCCTGCACTGCCTTCCACCGCCTGCAGAGGGCGTCAGGCCCCAGCTCTTGCCCTGAGCCCAGGCTGCACAGCCACAGCTGGGACCTGAGCCCTGCCTTTTCAAGACCCACTGTGGAGACTTCTGGAGAATGTGGGGCGCCTCCCACCCTGACAGGACAAGCTGAGGAGGGTGTGGCTCTGCATCCACACTGACCGGACCGTTGTGGAGGACGCGCCCACACTGGCAGCAGTCCAACCTCCTAAGGACCAGACGCTGGAGGAGGTGAGGAGAAGTCCCTGAGTGGACTGTCAAGGGGTTCGTGGTCTCAGGACCCCACAGAGAAAGGGCGCCCTGTGTAGACACTGGGGCTTCCGTCGTTTTGTGTGAGGAGACGTGGCCTCCTGCTGTGCTGTGCGCGGGGCTGTGGGGTCCCCACTTTCTGGGCTCGGGTGATCCTTGGTCCTTGTCTGTGTTTGTGTGCTCGCGGATTCGGTTCCTTGGGCTCCTCAGATGGTCTGCAGTCAGGGAGCGTCTGCCTTCTTCGGTGCTTGTGCTCTCCCCACCTCAGCCCTGCGGGGTCCTTCCCGTGTCCACACCCACTCCAGGCTTGCGCCGAGTCCGGAAATTCGGGAGCCAGAGTGAGGACTCTGTAGCTGGTTTTGGGTAGAGTAGGTATTTTCCCAGTGTGGGTACTTCCCTGAGCACAGTGCCTCCCCATCTCCGTGTGTACCCCTCCCTGTCTGTTGTCATTGTTGCAGGGCTGTCACTTTCTTGGTTCAGGGGCCTCCCGGGTATCTTGCTGTCTTGGATGCAGGTGTAAATGAGATCGTTCTCCGCAGTCTCTTTTTGATGGTTCCTTCCGAGCACGTAGGAGTGCCACTAATTTGTGCATATTGATTTTGTTCCTTGCAAGTTCTTGAATTTATTAGTTCGATTGGCCTTAAACTCAATCTGCCAGTTATTTGACCAGCAGCATGGGTTTAATTGGGAAGAGCAGAGAATGGCAGTCTGGGCTGAGCAAGCTAAGGTCCCATCACAGGCAAGTGCGAGAAACAAAGGAGAGGAACATTATTTCATGGAGGAGGAAGAAGTTGGGAAGGGTGCTTGAAGGAAAGTCCCTTGGAGAAAGGCAGGGTGATGGAGAATTCTCACCAGCTGAGCTGCAAAGCTCCTACAAAAAGTCAGGAGATGAACCTCCAGCTTCCCCTGTGGGGCCTAAAATTGGTGAGTCTCTCCTGTGGGGGATTGCAATGTGGGGTCTGTAATGGGCACTGAGCACCAGGCGCCCCCTTCCAGCCTCCCCTTCTGGCATCCCCAGTCCACTTTACTGGGGCTTCCCTTCCTGCTTTTGCGCAGTTCTAACCAGCTTGTGGTGGAACGTTGTGGAAAAACTGAAATTCCAAATCCACTGCTTCTACTGCACCTGAGATACAGGGGCCCATGATTTAATCCTCCCACGAGTCTCTTGCTAGCCCCACCTGTCCGTCACTCATTTTGAGAGTTGATATTACCAAAGTACTGTAATTCTAAACATTTCTGAATCAGCTGTATTATTTCTTTTTAGGTATGAAGTTAACTTGCAATTATATGAATTTAATATTTTGGTCATTGTTTTCTAATTTTATTGCCTTATTCTTGGAAAATATAGCCTGATATTTAACTCTAGGAATTTATTGGCATATACTTCTGGCCTAAATAATGGCCTGTTTGTGTAAATGTTCAACTTATGCTTATATACTTACTGAAGACTCTTGTTTTGGGGTCAGGATGGCTACATTTATTAATAGATCAGGACTATTAGATTCTCTAAATTTTGATGTCTCTTAATTTAATCTAATTAAATTATCAGTTAATGAAAGAAGTTAAATTTTTTATGTACTACTGCATCTAAACTTATCAAAGTCTTTTGCTATAATTAGACAAGTATGTCATCCTGTTTTTATACCAAGTCTTACAGTAAAAAAATCATACTATCTGAAATATTATTTATTTTTATTATTATTTATTTTTTTTAAAAGATTGTATTTATTGGGGTACCTGAGTTAAGTGTCTACCTCTAGCTCAGGTCATAATACCCGGGTCCTGGGATAGAGCCCCGCAGGGGGTTCCCTGCTCAGTGGCGTGCTTCTCCCTCTCCCTCTGTTATTCCCTCTGCTGTGTGCATGTTTTTCTTTTCTCACTCTCTCTCAAATAAATAAGTAAAATTTAAAGATTATCTCTCTCAAATAAATAAGTCAAATTTTTTTTCTCAATGGGAGGGAGAAGCAGACTCTCCACTGAGCAGGGAGCCTGATGCAGGGCTCAATACCAGGACCCTGGGATCATCACCTGAGCTGAAGGCAGACACTTGAACCGACTAAGTCACCCAGGCACTCCAGCTGTTTATTTATTTATTTATTTATTTTTATTATGCATATGTTTTATCTCTCTTTTCTACAAGTCTTTCTTTTTTTTGATCTTTTTACTTTTTTCATAAAACTGAATTATTTCAAGATGACTTGGTCATCCTCTTTTCCCCAACCTCAAAGGTCATAGAGTATATTTTAACTGTTAAAATAATATTAGTATTTAAGTGCTGCCTACACAAATTAAGGCAAATTATCTGTGGTCTGTATTCCTGAAAATATTTTTTTTTATTATGCCTTCCTATGCCAATGACATTTTATAAGGATCTAAATGTTTCCATTTGCGATTTTTTTTTCAAGATAATAAAGCTATTACTACATTCTTTTTTATATCTGATGTTATTTAAAAAATTTCTGTCAGTCTGATTCTTGTTTCTTTATTAATGAATTATTTTTTCTCTCTCTAACACTTGTGATTTTTTTTGTGTGTCTTTGGTATGTATGCCCTAGTTTGGGATTCATAGAGTCAACTATAGTTATGAATATTTTCTTTCTTTTCTTGTATGTAAGTTTTAATCCAGTGTCTTGACTATTTTATGCTTGAGAAATAGATGTACATTAATATTCAAATATTTCTTTCCTTTTTCTTCTTTCATTTAAAAAAAGTCATTTATTTTATTTTATTTAAAAATATTTATTTATTTATTTGGAGTAGAGAGAGAGGGTCATGAAGAGTGGCTGATTATATACTTTCAATTTGGGAGGAGGTTAGGGATAGCACAAGCCTCCAAGGTATTTTATAAACAAGGTTTCCAGGACCTTGAGGGGGCTAGCTATTGTTAGGGAAAGGTCATTTATTACTATTTAGTAAAAACTCAGGGAAGAGACTCTTCTGATGTATATCAGTGGGTATATGCTTGGGAGATGATTGCCAATGTATATCTTGAGGGCAGGGGTGGGGAGTAGAGATAAAGAAGTTTCCAAAGTAATTTTTACATGTGAAAGTAGATTTTCCGTATCCTGGGGGGTGGACTAAGAATGCTTTTTGCCCTGAGTGGATGTGTCCACATGGAAGCAGCTGAGTCCCCAGAGGAGCTTCAAGGACTTGTCAACAGGCTATGAGTAGTAAGGAAATCTAATTTATTCTCTAGCTTTTGTTCCACACACATCACCTACATCTTACACCTCTTTTATATTGATAATTTTAATGCTTTGCTGGTATCCAGATGACTATATCCTTAAGTGACTTCTTATCTCTATTGAATCCATTATGTATTCTATCCATTGTATTCTTAATTCAACTAGATTACATATATTTAATCCATTAGTACCACTAGGTTCTTATTCTTGTTTTTATTTCAAAATCTTTCCTTATTTCCGTACATTATTTATTGGGTATATTTTAAATCCCTGAAATACTCACTTATTATATATAAGCTGTCAACCGTATTCTTATTTTGAGGTAGCTATATCTTTTTGGGCTTTAGGACATCATACCAACAATGCCAAATAATTTTCAGACAACAGCAGGATCTCCAAGAATTCAACTAAATTCTGACACTATCTACCTGAACATAGTGTAAGATTTCATCAGTTAAGGGATCAGTCCTCCAAGACTATCTCCAACCCCACCTCAGATGCCAGTCTCACTGTAGGCCCCAGGTTATTACCTGTGCTTGTGACTGAGCAACTACAGGTTGGAGGTCCCAGTGGCCTACTTCTTACGTTCTTTTAATTTGCTACAGGGACTCACAAAACTCAGAAAAATACTTATTTTATGTTTGCCAGCTTATTAAAAGATATAATAGAAGATTTAAATCAATAGATAGATAAAGAAGTGCACAGGGCAAGGTATGGAGAATGGGCACAGAGCTTCTATTACCTTCTGTAAGACTGCCACTCTTCCTGCCTTTTCATACATTTAACAAACTAAAAGCTTTCTGAACCCAGTCCTTTCAGGTTTTCTGTGGAGGCTTCATGACATAGTCATGACTGACTAAATCATTGTCATTTGCTGATCTAATCTCCAGATCCTCTTCCCTCCCCAGATAATCCTGTATTGGGAGGAAGGGGAGGCACATTGGGCAAAAAGTTGTGAAGGCTTTCACCAAGTGGTTGGTCCTTCAGGCAAACAGCCCTTGCCTTGAGTGAGGTCTGAAGGTCACTTCATTAACATAACAAAACACACCTCTTGCTAACATGTGTCCTCTCCATGTTGGGTGACCTGGATTTGGGAGGGCTTGGCCTCCATCCCAAAGTCTGATGTTCTCTCTGCTTCCGTGTCGTCGTGCTAACATGGATGTTTGGAAGATTCATTTCCTCTGTGGTGATTTCAAAGTGCAGTCAGCTTGTTATAGCAGCACAAATACGTGCAGTCTCCACACTCAGATTCCCCAGCCGTCATTTCTTTACCACGTTTGCCACTTCACACAGGATGCCTCAGTGTGTTTGGTCCCACACCAGGACAATGTCCTGCAGAACCACCACATAACCTGAAATGAGGACATCATTACAGAACCCATCCAAGGGTTAGTGTTAGGAACCAGGGACATGGCAGGACTGATCTGAAGACCCCATGGAGAGCTGTCTGGGTGGCTGAGTTGACAGTGGAGGTGAGGGTGAGTGTCTGGCTCTTGCCAGTAGAAGCAGTGGATTTGGAATTTCAGTTTTTCCACAACGTTCCACCACAAGCTGGTTAGAACTGTGCAAAAGCAGGAAGGGAAGCCCCAGTAAAGTGGACTGGGGATGCCAGAAGGGGAGGCTGGAAGGGGGCGCCTGGTGCTCAGTGCCCATTAGAGACTCCACATTGCAATCCCCCACAGGAGAGACTCACCAATTCCAGGCCCCACACGGGAAGCTGGCGGTTCATCTCCTGAGTTTTTGTAGGAGCTTTGCAGCTCAGCTGGTGAGAATTCTCCATCACCCTGCCTTTCTCCAAGGGACTTTCCTTCAAGCACCCTTCCCAACTTCTTCCTCCTCCATGAAATAATGTTCCTCTCCTTTGTTTCTCGCACTTCCTGTGATGGGACCTTAGCTTGCTCAGCCCAGACTGCCATTCTCTGCTCATCCCAATTAAATCCATGCTGCTGGTCAAATAACTGGCAGATTATTTTAAGGCCAATCGAACTAATAAATTCAAGAACTTGCAAGGAACAAAATCAATATGCACAAATTAGTGGCACTCCTAGGTGCTCGGAAGGAACCATGAGAAAGAGACTGCTGAGAACGATCTCATTTACACCTGCATCCAAGACAGCAAGATACCCGGGAGGCCCCTGAACCAAGAAGGTGACAGACCTGTCATCTGACAGCCCTGCAACAATGACGACAGACAGGGAGGGGTACACATGGAGATGGGGAGGCACTGTGCTCAGGGTAGAACCCACACTGGGAAAATACCTACTCTCCCCAAAACCGTCTACAGAGTCCTCACTCTGGCTCCCGAATTTCCGGACTCGGCGCAAGCCTGGAGTGGGTGTGGACACGGGAAGGACCCCGCAGGGCTGAGGTGGGGAGAGCACAAGCACTGAAGTAGGCAGACGCTCCCTGACTGCAGACCATCTCAGGAGCCCCAGGAACCGAATCCAGGAGCACCCGAGCCCAGAAAGGGGGGACCCCACAGACCCGTGCACAGCACAGCAGGAGGCCACGTCTCCTCACACAAAACGACAGAAGCCCCAATGTCTACACAGGGCGCCCTTCCTCTGTGGGGTCCTGAGACCACGAACCCCTTGACAGTCCACTCAGGCGGCTTCTCCTCAGCTCCTCCAGCATCTGGTCCTTAGGAGGTTGGACTGATGCCAGCGTGGGCGCGTCCTCCACAACGGGTCCGGTCATTGTGGAGGCGGAGCCACACCCTCCTCAGCTTGTCCTGTCAGGGTGGGAGGCGCCCCACATTCTCCAGAAGTCTCCACAGTGGGTCCTTAAGAGGCGGGGTCTGGTCCCAGCTGTGGCTGTGCAGCCTGGGATCAGGGCAGGAGCTGGGGTCTGGCGCCCTCTGCAGGCGGTGGAAGGCAGTGCAGGACTGTGGGAGCTCACCCTTCAGTGGAAGGTCCTGCTCCCTCCCTGGGTCCAGCTGATGCCATTTCATTCCGGAAATTCAAGCTGCATGGAGCCCAATACCCCCCAGCTTCCCCCCAAATAGCTAAGGAACAATGAATTGGAAACAATGTGGAATTACAACAGTCCTTGACCCAAACAGTGTCACTAAACATGGCCCTGATGCAGACCCACACTCTGACCTCAACTTGGTCTCAAGCCTGGACCCTACCCTAATCCAAGACCCTAACCCTAGCCCCCAACCCAAACAATGTTCACAAGAATCAAAAGGTAGAAACTGCAAATATCCATCAATGGCAAGTGCATAAGCAAAGTGTGGTGAAGCGTTTGAATTTGGGTTCAGGTTCAGGTTTCAGTCAGAGTTCTAGATCAGGCTTTGGGTTTAGTGTTAGGGTGAGGATTTAGAGTGAAGGACAAGGGAACAGAGTTGTAGTTTAGGGCTTTAAGTTTATGATTTAGGCTTTAAGACTCAGGGCTTATGGGATAAAGTTCAAGGTCAAATTTGGGGTTTGACTTCATGCTGAGATTTGGGTTCAGGTTTCATGACTTGGAGGTCTGGTTTAGGGTTTGGGTTCGTGGTTCAGGTCTTAGATCCAGGGCTCAGGTACAGGCTTTGCGTTCCATTCCAGGTTTGGGATTCAGGGTTCTAGTTTGGGCTTTAAGGTCAGCTTAGGTTTCAGCATTGGTAGGGTTTAAGGTTAGGTTTAGGGATGACACATTTTCTTCAGTTGTCATCATGGACAAAATAATTCTATCTGAAGTTTCTAAGTCAGAAATGTATTTCATCTGGGGGCGCCTGGGTGGCTCCGTGTGTTAAGCCTCTGCCTTGGGCTCAGGTCATGATCTCAGGGTCCTGGGATCAAGCCATTCATCAGACTCTCTGCTTGACGGGGAGCCTGCTTCCCCATCTTTCTCTCTGCCTGCCTCTCTGCCTACTTGTGATCTCTGTCTGTCAAATAAATAGAATTAGTAAAAGCTATTATATGATCTTTTACAAACCATTTCCTATCTTTGAATTCTCATGTGCCAAGACAGACAGGGGTTATTTAAAACCCTGAAGAGAGTGCTCTTGCTTTTACATTGCCTGTAACCTTCCTGTAATAGATTTATGATTGATGATAGATTTAGTTAAAATATAACTATTTAAAATACTTACTCTCAGTAAATGTTTTCAACCTATGCTCATTTAAGTAACTTGGTGCATAATCCCTTTTCTATTAAACCATAGTGCAAGGACCAATGCAGCGTTTCCAGGAGAACCCCAAGCTATTTTTCTAGAATGGCTGTATGCTTATATATGGCGTCCTGTTTTCACTCCCTTTGTGGAGCACCTACCCTGGAGGTCATGTAATAACCAATGACCAAAAAAAACAAACAAAAAACCCAAACATCCAGGTCGAAGTGCCATCCCTGCAAGGAGTCAAGGAGACTGCTCAGACAGATCCAGGGCAGGCATCTCAGCCCAGGCCTGTGCTGGGGAAGCTGGTTCCTGGCTTTGGGCACAATCTGGAAGCCAGCAAACTGACCCAAGTTGCAGCCAGCGTTTAAGACTGATGATCTATTCGCAGCCAGGCTGCCCCTGGACACCCGCTCAGGGAGCCAGGCTAGGAGGCTGCCCAGCGCCTGTGCTGGCAATGCAGTAGCCTGCCAGGGCTTAGCCCCCACCCCAGCCAGGGCTCAGGTTTCAGGAGTGAGGGGGCGGGGCCGGAGCAGAGAATGGTCTTTGCTAATTTCCAAAGCTGGAAGTGAGCTCTCAGAGGACTCAGGAGGGAGGGGGGCGGGGGCGGGTCGGGGGCGGCCTGGAGAAGGGGCTTTGCTAATTGCCCAGGCGGGAAGGAGGGGCGCACAGCGCCAGGGTGCTGTGCTGCAGCCCATTCGGGACTGCAGGACCCACCATACTCGCTGTCCCTGCGCTCCCACGCTGCAGCCTAGCCCCAGATGCCGTGGTGTCCCGTTCCTGTTCAGGCAGCCTGCTGCCCCTCCCCGCCCCATGGCTTCTCTGGAGGACCCTCTGCTCACAGGTAAAGTGACAACGCGACTCGCCCTCACCTGAAGCAGAAAATGCAGGACAGGAGCGGGGTATGGGGTGGTCGGGGCCCAGCCTCCCGCCAACCCCAGGGCACCAGGACCACCCCGGACGCCGCGCCACACCCTGTCCGAAGGGGGTCGGGCCAGGACGGCGCCACAGGAGGTACCCCCCTACCCCCCTGCCAGCAGGCAGGCTAGGCCCCATAGTTCGGCACTCCCATGCGCCTGTCAGAGCCTCCTGCCATTCCCAGGGCACCCAGAACCCAGAGAGTGAGGCCTTGGGTGCTTTCTAGTGACAGATTCAAGGCAATTTTTCGACTTTGGGACTCAGAGTTAACATAGTTTTCATTTGTGATTATTATTTTTGTGTGGGGGCCGTAGCTTTTCTTTTGACCTATGGTTGTTTTCACTCCTGGTTCTGAAGAAGCCCCTAAATCCTAACCCTCTTGAGGACTCTGAAAGCTCTCAGAGCAGCAGTGCTGGGGGACAGTGTGGACACATGGTTTGGTTTCTCCTCTGGCCTGCTTCTGTGGCAGCCCCGCTCTGTCCTCCTCAGACTTTAGAGCAATATCTGAACAAGTGGAGAAGCGACCAGGGGGTCAGGAAGGTGACCACCGAAGAGTGACTTCTCTGGAGGGTGGCTGAGCTAGCAAGTGAGCATGTTAGTCCAGCTCTGCCTGCATTCGCAATGGAGCTGAACAGGAGCCAGGAAAGGGGAGGAGGAGCAGAGAGCAGGGACAAAGGAACCAAAGAGGAGATTCAGATAAAGGGAAGTAATGGGGAGGAAAGAGAAGAAACTCTATAAGACAGGCATGTAGAAAGGAAAAGGGATGAAGTGGGCATTGGGAAAGGGCACCACCAGGGAAGGAGAGAGGGGAAATAAAGAGGGAGGAAGAGAGGAAAGGGGAAAGGGAGAAGGGAGGAGTCAGCATGCCAGGGCTCCCCCTGCATCTGAAGAAGAGGTGGCTGGTCCAGGTTGTCAAACAGGGTGCTCACTCTTTGGTCCCAGTTTCTGCTCCCAGTGCTACTGGGCTTTTCAAGAAAGGCAGGCTGTCCCTTGGGACCTACTGGAGCCCACTGGAGCCCACAGGAGGGTGGGAGAGGTAAGATGCCACCAGGGCCTGTCCTGAGCTGCTCCCAGCCACCAGCCTCACCACATGGTGCAAGAGGGACCCCAGAACAAAGGAAGGACACAGGCCAGCATGTCTGCTGGTGGCCCTGGGCACTTAGCTCATCGCAGTGAACCACACAGCCTCCTCAACCCACGCTTTCAAAGCCTCCTTCTTCGTTTCTGGCTTTCATGTCTGTAGGAATATGAGCCAGATCTAACTCATCTCCGACAGACAATTCTGACTCACCCCGTGTCAGATTTTTAAGAGTGGCTGTGATAGAGTAAGATAGCAATGCTCCAACAAACGGACTGTTTCCTCCCACTTGACCTCAACAGTCTTATACATTTTCTTAGCGAAAACATCTTGTCTCCTTCCATTAAGCTCATAACGTGGTCTAGTAGTATACATGCGCCTTCGTTAGATGCGAAGCGATACAGAGGTCCTTTTTTTTTTTTTTTAAATTTTACAAGGCAAAGTCAGTGAACACACCCAACTTGACGAATACGTCTCTAAAATGTCAATCCAGGCAAAGCTTTTTCTGCCTACAGTTTGGAGCCTACGTAGTGACATTTTTCAAATGCTTTCAGTCCCTCAGTGAGGCTCTTAGAAGCTAGCCAGGGCTTACTACGTGCCAGGCACTGTGTCAGGTGTTGGAGCTAAAGGGAAGGAGAGCTTGGAGGCTGGCTGGGGAGGGACATCCATGACACAACCACAGCTAGAAACGGAGGCCAGTGCTAGAAAAGAGAGAGCAGGCTGCATGGAGAGTGTGTACCATGGGGCTTGTGAGCTCACGAATAAGTGGGAGTAACTGGAGTGGGTAGATGGGGGAGAGAAGAGGGTCTTCCCATCAATGGGAATGACCTGTGCTTGGAGGCAGGTGGCATGAGAGGTCTCCACAGGAAGAAGGAGGCAGTGTGGTTGAAGGGCAGAGAGATGGGGCAGAACAGGCATCAGTCAGTTGGAGGGGTATGAAGAGACTGATGGGAGGATTATGGGTGCCTTTGGAGGACTGAGAATATGTTAGAAGATCAGTGCAGATTTCTATGGAGACAAATGCCAGGAACTGATAGGTCTTTGAAAGGTCACTCTGGCTGCCTTTTGGCAAAGGGGTTGGTAAAAGGCACTTGCAGGTGTGAACACACCAGGTGGGAGGTGAGTGCAGGAAATCAGGTGAGGGAGCATGGGAACTTGGTCCGGGGGTATATAAGGGAGAATAGCCTTTAAGGAGTTCCACAAATTGGCACCAGCTGTGGATTCATTACAGAGCTGGAAGGGGGAGGTGGGTGTGTCCTGGAGGTTACAGAAATTACATGAGAAAGGGAAGTCTTTTTAGATCTCTTTTTCAACTAGAGGAACTCTCACCTTATTGATAGAATTCCAGAGTGGGAACCAATGATATGAGGACATCTTTGAAATGTCTGAATATGTTCTTCGACATCTTTGCAAGTGACGAAGAGACCTTGGCCTTAGGAGGCCTTGGCCCTCTTTGTAGCCAGAAAGATTTCACCTACAGATTTGGGTTCTCCCTTTTAAAGTCAAGGAGTCAGTCCTTCCAAAGGACACCTCCTATCATTTTACCCTCTCATCATACCTCACGTGCTGGCATCTCCAAGACCCTCTGTTCTAGGTTGAGAGTATCCACTTTGGCCGGGCTGGTCTTGCCAAGAACACCACCACAGGAAATTTAGAGCCAATAGTGCTAGTAATAACATCATCTAAGACTGTGTTTGCTGCGCTCATAGCCTCTTCCCACCATGACTCACTGAAGCTTTTTACACATTGTATCCATTAAGCTATAGTTCCCAAAGCTCATCTTCTCTAGTGCCATTAATTTTTAGGGGACCAGGCAAACCTTAAACTTGTTCCCCTTAATTGGATCCCTGTGCCCCCACAATCTCTTTGAATGCCTTTCACCATGATCCTTGAATGAGATCTGAGACCACTGCTGGTACCTAACACTTCTTGGCACCTTGTCTGTTAGGTTCTGGGAAGAGGAGGTGGCTATGGAGGTGAGCGGGGATGGGAGTGGGAGGATTTCTCCCTTCACTTCCCTTTTTGTGTTTTCAAATAATGGGTTTTGAGGGGGAGGGAAAGGTTAACCAGACCATTTATTTTCCATCTCCCATCGATAAAATGTTTACCACTCCCCACTGGAAGAATTTAGATCTTTCATTTGAATCTCCAGGAAAATCTCCCAAACTCAGACCACCACCATGTGGATTCAGCCATCTTCTGATTCACCTCCAAATTGTCTCCTCCTAACTGCTCAAGCCACAGGTTAAGGGCGAAATGTTCAATGCCCAAGCAATTAAGTGGGAAACACGTTTATCTAAGCAATTGCATGCAGCTCTCTATCTGCATACAGGGGGTCTCTACCAAGCCTTTCCAACCTCAGCAAAACATGACAAAGCCCCAGCAATCTGGGGTATATATCATTCATTCATTCCTGTGTTCAACACTCATGGCGGATCCCCACCAAGACAGTGGGAGAGCAAGGACTGGAGAAATCCTGGAAGCTGAAGTCTGAGGAGGATTTCAAATTCAAGTCAGAGATGAAAGAAACATCTGGACTCGATCCTCAGGTACATGCAGTATTCTGAACTGAGGCTAGAACCAGAGACCATTCTAATGAAAGACCTCTACAGGTGGGCTCTCACATGTGGGCTCCAACTCAGTTTCGTGTATATTCACTCATGAAATAGCTCTTCGGGTCAACATGCAGAAGAAAACCATTTAAGAAAACTGACAATGAGGAGAGGAAAGGGAAGCCAGAAGGCATGTGAATGGGGAGAGAGGAGGAGCCATGGCAGAAA
Organism: Mustela nivalis; assembly: GCF_964662115.1. Lineage (NCBI taxonomy): Eukaryota > Metazoa > Chordata > Mammalia > Carnivora > Mustelidae > Mustela > Mustela nivalis. Next base: position 216,559 of record NW_028135622.1, read on the forward strand.
ACCAAGAATCCCTCCCTGCCCTCCTTGCTGCCAGGGAGGTCTGAGGGACTAGTTTCCACCTGGGATCCCAAGTGCAGAACAAAAGCAGCAGGGCCACGGTGGGGGAGGGAAGGGGGTCCTCAGCACAGGCGCATGGGGCTGCCAAAAGATGGCGGCTAGCGCGCACGCTGCCGAGGGGCACCTCGCAAGGCGCCGTCCCCAGCCCGAACCCAGCAAAACCTGGGGTTTGGCGGACCTGGGTTTGGCGCAGCGTCCGGGGTGGTCCCGGTGCCCTGGGGTTCGCGGGAGGCTGGGCCTCCACAACCCCCCTCTCCGCCCCCAGGTCGGGTCTGCGCTTTCTGCTCCAGGTGAGGGCGCGGCGCGGTGTCACTTTACCTGTGTGCAGAGGGTGGTCCGGAGAAGCCTTGGGGCGGGGAGGGGCAGCAGGCAGCAGGCGCGGGACAGCGGAGCCTCACACGGGAGCACACGGGCGTCGAGTCCGATGGGTCCTGCCGTCCCGACTGGGCCGCAGCACAGCACCGAGCCGCTGCCCGCCCCTCCTCCTCCAGCCCCTCCACCTCCTCCCAGACTCTCGGCCACATCCTCTGTGAGCTCACTTCCAGCTTCCGCAATTAGCAAAGCGCCTTCTCCCCGCCGCCCTCCACCCGCCCCCGCCCTCCTCCCTCCTGAGTCCTCCGCGAGCTCACTTTTCGCTTTGGCAATTAGCAAAGCCCCATCTCTGCGCCGCCCCGCCCCCCTCCCTCCTGAGGCCCCGCCCTGGCTGTGGCGCGGGGGGAAGCCCCAGGGGCTGCAAGCTTTGCCAGCGCTGGCGCTGGGCAGCCTCCTAGCCTGGCTCCTTGAGCGGGTGTCCACCCGCGGCCTGGCTGCAAAAAGATCATCAGTCCTGTTAACCCTGGCTGCACTCTCCCGTCAGTTTGCTGGCTTCCTGATTGTGCCCAAAGCCATGAACCAGCTTCCCCAGCATAGGCCTGGGCTGAGATGCCTGCCCAGGATCTGTTTGAGCAGTCTACTCATCTCTAGGCAGGGATGGCACTTCCACATGGATGTTTGGGTTTTTTAATTGTTTTTTGGTCATTGGTTATTATTACATGACCTCCAGGGTAGGTGCTCCACAAAGGGAGTGAAAACAGGATGCATGATATACCCCTCACCTCCCATGCTGTCTTTCTCTTAAATAATAAGCACTGCTGAACTATCTTAGATTCTGTACCTTCTCTCCAGCCATGAACCTATCACTGTCTTTAACTCTTGAAAACTTCATTAGACAAATTAATGTGGTGAAGGAAGCAATATGAGAAAGCCTATTAATCTGATGAGCATGGAACTGAACAAACCCTATAGATACTTTCCCTTTGATTTCTAGCCTATCAATACCTACAGTGAGTCACATACACTCAAGATTATTGTTTTTATTGTATACTTCATATATTCATTGATTTTGGACTCGTTATCATTTTGTTGAAGTGTTAAACTATGGTAATAAAGAAACTTTTAATTAACTTTTCCTCCTATGATACAAATATAACTTGCACTTGAGCTTTAGCTAATTTTATGTTCTAAAATTGCCAAAACAACATGATCAAGGTTTCTAGATTATTTACTGTATTTTCTACTATATAATATTGTTCTATCTCTTCTGTATAAAGAAAATGAATGTTTGGGGCTCTTGGGTGGCTCCGTGCATTAAAGCCTCTGCCTTCTGCTCAGGTCATGATCCCAGAGTCCTGGGATAGTGTCCCACATCAGGGTCTCTGCTCAGCAGGTACCCTTTTCCCCTCCCTTTCTCTCTGCCTGCCTCTCTGACTACTCGTGATCTCTGTCTGTCAAATAAATAAATAAAATCTTTAAAAAAAGAAAATGAATGCTTGATAACTAAATGAATGCTTTACTTAACAAATTAAATATGGCAATAGCATTTTATTTTATCATGCTTCACATATTAAACAATAATATTATATCACTAGTCTCCAAATAATCTACTCGCATAGTCATTTGGAAGCTTTTAGCAAAAGAATTCTTCCTCCTGATTGTAGTATAAAAGCCACAGAAATATACAGAAGACTCCTAGGATAGAAAGTTAAATCCAGTTATCCGTGATGCCTTGAGTAGGACCTGACCTATGTATGTCCTGGGATGCACTAGTAACTGTTACATGTGATAGGATTATATTTAATATATACAGTTTCATTTACTTCACAAAGGACATATAAATTTGAGAATAAAATATTTGATGAATCTATAAAGTCTATATCTATTTGTAACTAATGTGGTAGAATTAAGATGTTAATTTGAAAAAAAAATTCATTGAACAAATACACATATTCAATTGTTTTTATATATATAAACAGCATTATTTATTTATGTAAATAAATGCATTGTCAGTAAAATCCATTTACTTATCAATCATAAGGGTAATTTTAAGTACTAAGAATAAGAAATATGTGAAAAGATAAGTGTTCAAGAGTGCAGTTTGTGGTAATTAATACAATATGATAGGCTCATAAAAAAGATATATTACTTGAACTTAAAGGCTTCTATAATTAAGCGATGACCACTTGAAATTTGTAATTAGTCTTGCTGCAGTTTTTCCTTGCACTTATTGCCCTTCCCCAGAAGTTCATTAAGAATTTCTGTGACTGTCTTATGTTTAATCACATTCATAGATTCCACTACTGCTCACAAAACAAAGCCAAAAGGAGAGGTAACTCTATGTGGCACTCCATCCACAAGCAATACATTCATAAATAATTAAAAAGCTCTCTACTTCATTTGTTACCCATTCAGCTGATAATTTAAATGAGTAACTGAGGCCATTTTATCAGCACTTTTAATAGAATGCGACTCAGAAACGTCACAGTGTTATTTAAGAAGAAATGCTCACGTGTTAAGGTTTTTATTTTTTTTAAATCACCAAATAATTTTCAAATATTAAAAGCAAATGTCTCCTTTTCCTCCAAGTTTCCTTGCTCTGTCAAAGTTACAAATAAATACATTAAAATCGTATTTTGAGTAGTAGATAAAAACAAAAGTTTTGAAACTGTCTGTCGGTTGAGTGTCTGGGTTAACTTGTATAAATATCTAAACTCAATGTATTTAGACTTTATTACATGGTTTTTTTTAGACTATTTAAAATTACATGCTCAGATAATGACAACATTATTTTATTTATTTTAATAAATAAATTATTTTATTTACTTATGTTTATATATTTATTAAATTAATGATTTAATATTTAATCTAAATGTGAAATGTTTTAAATTCTAAAAATATTTATTTAATTAAATTGATATATTTAATATAAATATTTAATAAATTATTTAATCATTATTATAATTATGCAATACATTATGTATTGTGTAATAATTGCATTTTAATAAATAAATAAATGTATTATTTACATTATTTTATTATATTTTATTTAGTTGACAAAGAGAGGGAGAACGCAAGCAAAGGGAGCTGCAGGCAGAAGGAGAGGGAGAAGTAGGCTCCCAGCTGAGCAGAAAGTTCAACCTGGGGTTCCATCCCACGTCACTGGGATCACCACCTGAGTTGAAGGCAGCTGCTTAACTGACTGAGCCATCCAGATGCCCAAGGCTTTGTATTCTTCACTTCTAAATATTGATGCTCCTTCATCTCTGGTAAATTGATGTTGAGAATTCATATCAAAGAATTGATAGTAGCTGTTAAACAGAAACATGTAATTTAGGGAAAAAAAAGAGCAGAAGGAAGAGAAAGGCCAAAAGTCAAAAGCACATTAATATAAAATTTAATTAGATAAAAAAGCTGATATTCCTGAAGGGGGCTAATAAAAGAGGTGCAAAGAGCTGATAGGATTAGGAAAATTGTCCACTCCTGGTCATTTCATAATTTTAGACTATTCCTTATTAATAAATATACTTAGTTCCAGAAACACAAGCACATAAGAACATTTCCACCAAGTTTCCTCTAACAGCATTTACAAATTAGACGTTCAAACAATGCAGTTCGTTACATGTTGCATCTGTATCTTAAAGTTTAAAAACTTTCTGTGACACATTTTCTAACAATTAAAATTAAAATATATATATATATGTATATATACATATATATATATATATACCTTATCCCTATATGGAAAAACAACATATATATATATACATAGCAACCTTATTCCTAAATGAAACCTTTCTTTGTTTATTAGCTTAAATAGGTAAATTAGCAACAACAACAACAACAAACAGCTAATATTATAAAGGTAGGAACAATTTACCTTTTCATTCATTGCTATTTTCTAAAAATTCCTATTTTATTTTTTTCTCAAGTCTGTCATAATAATTTTCTAAATCTCCTGCCTTATTCAATTTTTTTTAGTGGAAATCTCTATTTCATATTTATTTTCTCTTCCTCCACTCTCTGCTCTAATAATTCAATGTATTATTAGATTTTCTGTTTTTCTCTTTATCCAGATATATCTTTTCTTTCTTTCTTTCTTTTTTAAATAATTTGATTTGCTGGCATTTTACATCAGTACATGCTTTCTTATGGATGTTAGAAATGTCTGTGGAACTACTAGAAGAATAAACTTTTTTACCTTTAAGAAGTTTACAGTCTAGAGTGCCTGGGTGGCTCAGTTGGTTAAGTGTCTTCCTTCAGCTTAGGTCATGATGCCAGGGTACTAGGATCCAGTCCTGCATCAGCTGCCTGCTCAGCAAGGAGTCTGGTTCTTCCTCTCCCTCTGCCCCTCCCTCTCTCTCTCTAATAAATAAATAAAATCTTTAAAAAAAAGGCTTACTGAAATCTGAGACTGAATTACTAAATTCAGTCTTAATAGAAGACAGCTAAACAAAGCAATGATCACAACTGGAAAATTTAGCGAGATCATGGTTTAACATTTTTGGTTGACACAGGACCTCTTTCAGTAACAACTTTCCCTAAATATCAATTTCTTTTTAAGGCAAAAAATGTTGACAAGAAATCCAGATCATTCTGATCGTTTTCATATAAATTTAAGGTGACATCCTCAGAGTATATAATCAAATATGTAATTATTCTATCTGTTGCCTTGTATATTGCCTGTATCTTTTTCAGACTCAAAGTTCCATTGAGGTAGAGTTTTTTTTTTAAGCAGAGATTTTTAAAGTGTTTGATATATACAAGATGCTTAATAAGTGTTTACAAAACCTATGTATTACAGAAGCCTTAAACAGGCTTTAAAAAAAGAAGGTGATATTAGTGGTCATATCAAACAATTTTCAGGTTTCAGTCATGTAAATAACTACATTTCTCAGAGACAGAGAAACATACAAATGATCTGGGTCCAGTAGGATAATGCTAGCATGTGTTGTAAATTCTCTTATATGACCTTATTCTTGCAAGAATTGGTTATGTGGCAGAAAAAAAGGTATCACTATCTTATACTTTATTATTTAAAGAGATTTATGGAAGTCTTAATTTCTTACACTACCCCTTTGTTTCAGTGGACCCAATTTCCGTGGTAATGGTGAGAGGAAAGTAGGCAATTTAGGCAGCAGCAAAAATCTCCTACAAGGCACTATAAAATAAGGCTTGTTCTAGATCATGGGTCTGTCCAAAGGGGAATGTTAAGGGGTAGAATGGATGATGGATGCATTGTGGACTTATAACTTTGAGATTAATACTGTTATGCCCCAATAATGGGTCTATGATTAAAGGAGCGAGACTGATGTAAAGCAAAGGTCAAGCAAAGCTTTATTTCATGCCAAGCATCAAGAATCTAACCGAACGTTTGGGGCCACACCTCTTATAAGAGAAGGCAACCCTTTGCTGTTTCAGTCTAGCTTTTAAGGGCAAAGGCCATGCAGTCAGGCCTGGCCACGCACAGGTGACCAATGAGATTTTAACACACACAGGAAACTCCACAGTGAGGCTAGGTGACCAATTGAGGTTCAATTTACCCTAGTATAGACATTTGACCCAGCCTATTACACCTTGATTAGGATTGGTGCCAAAAAGGTTCCCAAAGGGCAGAGGAGTGGGGCATACTCCTTAGTATCTAGGGAGACAATATGCAAACCCGCCCCCCCTCACGCTGATTGATGTCTCCACCTGGCCTGACCCACCCTTGTATATGGGCTTTGTTACCTGGAGCTGATTTCCAGGACTTGTTTTTAAGTGAATCCCCTGGGGGAAGGGGAGCAAGGACAGTTTAAGGGTTAACCTCAATGAAAGCCTCTTGCTAAAATATAAAAATATAAAATAGGTCCTTACATTACAACAACTCAGTAGGGAAAGTCCCAGTGTGGTGATAAAAGAAGTGAGGTAACTTGCATTACACATTTTTTTTTTATATTTTATTTTATTTATTTGACAGAGAGAAATCACAAGTAGGAAGAGAGGCAGGCAGAGAGAGAGGAGGAAGCAGGCTCCCTGCTGAGCAGAGAGCCCGATGCGGGACTGGATCCCAGGACCCTGAGATCATGACCTGAGCCGAAGGCAGGGGCTTAACCACTGAGCCACCCAGGCGCCCCTGCATTACACATTTTATTTTTAAAACGTGTAAGTTGTATTTTTCCATCCCATGACATCATACTTTATCTTCATCTCTGTCTACTAGTTTAAAACTAGTTAAACAAATTCAACAATTTTTTTAAAAATATTTTATTTATTTATTTAAGAGCAAAAGCCAGAGAGAGAGAGAGAGAGAGAGCATGAGCAATATGGAGCTCGATGCCAGGACTCTTGAGATCATGATCTGAGACAAAGGCAGACACTTAACTGACTAAGCAAATGAGACTCCCACAAACTCAACAATTTTATAAAATTTTTATTTGTTGGGGTGCCTGGCTGGAACAGTCAGTAAAATATGTAAATCTTGATCTTGGGGTTGTACGTTTGAAATCCACCTTGGGTGTAGAGGTTTTATTTAAAAATAAAATCTTTAAAAAAATTTTTTTTCATTTTTTTATTTAAGCCATTGTATGGCAGTGTTGATCACTATATTGTACACCTGAAACTAATATTAACCTTATTTTAACTAACTACAATTTAAATAAAAACTTTAAAAATAAAATAAAAATAATAATCATAAAAATAAAAAAGAGGAAAAATTATTTGGCAGGCAATTTTCTTAATTACATTATTATTTATTATTATCATAGTCTGTGTGTGTCGGTGGGAAGTGGCTGGTATTACAGTGAGTTCCATATCTGTGTTACACTGAGGTCCATGTCTGTAGTCAGTCTTTTTTTTCTTTTAGTTTATTTTCAGGGATCCAAAATTCATTGTTTATGCACCACACCCAGTGCTTCATGTAATAAATTCCCTCCTTAATACCCACCACTGGGCTCACCCAACCACCTGCCACCCTCCTCTTCAAAACCCTCAGTTTGTTTCTCAGAGTCCACAGTCTCTCATGTTTTGTCTCTCCCTCCGATTTCCCCCAGCACACTTCTCTCCATCTCCCAGTGTCCTCCACGTTATTCCTTATGTATTGAGTCTTATAAAATCTTTTATTTCTTTCCCTATTCTGCTTTGCATATGCTTACCTTAGATGTTAAAATGTTATAAACCTCTCCTGCCCGGTCCATTTTCTCTCTCTTCTCTCATGATTTCTCATGCTCTCCCTGCCAACCCCACATGCCTTACAATATCTGGATATGACTAATTTCTTCCTGAGCTACTTTATTCTACTCTGCCATATGGTTGCCCTTCCCTCTTCTGTACCATAACTTCTATCCCCTGCATTTGTGCTTTAACAATACCTAATTCTTTTCACTACATCTGTATCTTTGAGGTCAATACTCAGTAGTGCAATTGCTGGGTCATAGGCTAGCTCTATTTTACTGGAAAGAAGGGCCATATGCACCCCAGTGTTCATAGCAGCAATGTCCACAAAAGCCATTCTGTTGAAAGAGCCAAGATCCCCTACAACAGACAAATGGATAAAGAAGATGTGATCCAAGGATACAATGGAATATCACTCAGCCATCAGAAAGGATGAATACCCAACTTTTGCATCAACATGGATGGGACTGGAGGAGATTATGTTAAGTGAAATAAGTCAAGCAGTGAAAGTCAATCATCATATGGTTTCACTTATTTGTGGAACCTAAGGAATAGCATGGAGGACATTAGGAGAAGGAAAGGAAAAATGAAGTGGGGGGATTGGAGGGGGAAATGAAACGTGAAAAACTATGCACTCCAAGAAACAAACTGAGGGTTTTAAAGATGAGAAGGATGTGGGGATGGGTGAGCCTGGTGATGGGTATTAAGGAGGGCACATATTGCATGGGGCACTGGGTGTTTTACACAAACAATGAATCATGGAACACTACTTCAAAAACTAATGATGTATTGTATGGTAACTAACATAACATAATTAAAAAAAAAAAAGGAGGGGGACAATACCTAACACTCAATCTTTGCTAGTTTCTTGTTTACCTCCTTTTAAGAGTAAGCTCATTAGTGGGTTTTTTTGTTTGTTTGTTTGTTTGTTTTTGTCTCAACTAAAAGAAGAAAAATAATACACATTATTTTGAAAACTTTTTGAACAGTGTACAAAAGTTAGTCAAGTCCACAATGTCTCATCTCTTCTTCCTCCTAACATGGCTAAGTTGAAAAACCATTTATCTGGGAAAAGATCATTCCCCTGCCACCTTGTGTAAGATTTTGGCTTTAGCTTAGATTATCCTTTCTTTCCTTTTCTGAAAATAAGTTGAAAATATTAATAGCCTCAGTTTCTTCTTCCAAAATATGACTGCTTCTTTACCAAGTGCAAAAGCAACCCATTTTGACCATAGTAAACACCTTGGGCCTACTTTTTTTGGCTCACTGTTTTAGTGAGACAAGTGGAGTGAAGATGACACACCATTTCCAAATGTATTAATAATTGGTAGACCATACTTCTAAATTGAAGTTTTGTTGCCATTAAACTACGACCAGACTCGCTATAATTACAGAGGTAAATTCTTTATATTTACTATATTTGAAATTACCATATAATACCAAAATAAAATTATGATTATGTGAAGAGTCTGTAATATTAAGAAGATGACTTTGAAATGATTGCTTATCTAAATGAAATTTCCCATTTTATAATCTTGTATAAGCTTCCATTGTCATTTCTATTTAAAATCTATTAGAAGGCACTCTTATTTTCCCTTAAGTGGGAAGTCAAATGTGGAACAAATTCATCCCAAAGGAACTGATTCTATATTCCACTGAAGACCAGGTGGCTTCCATGTGGCATTTTGCCTCTTGCATATTGTTCATCTCCTACAACAAATGGGGGTATGCTCTTTAGTAAACTAATTCAACTCAATTAGAGGCATTGTCTTCAAGGGATAACATCACAGAGACTAGAATCAGAATCATACTTTTGGGAAAATTGGGCCCAGGATTTTTGTTTTGTTTTGTTTTGTTTTGAGATTTTATTTATTTATTTGACAGACAGAGACCACAAGTAGGCAAAGAGGCAGAGGGGGGTGGGTGAAGCAGGCTCCCTGCTGAACAGAGAGCCTGATGCAGAGCTCGATCCCAGGACCCTGAGATCATGGCCTGAGCCGAAGGCAGAGGCTTAATCCACTGAGCTACCCAGGTGCCCCTGGGCCCAGGTTTTGATGGCTTCTTTCCTCAATCTTATAAAACCTATTTGAACTCTACTGGATGCCAGAACTGCTTAAAAATATTTGGTCCCTTGTAATTTTAACCTTCCAGTATTCAATGTACCTGATCCATGTAATATCCTATAGTATTTTTCTCAAATGAAGACTCTCAAAGTGTGTTTCTTGGGAGACACTTTTCTATTGGTTGCTTACATTTCTGCATTTATTATTTGTTCTAGGCCATCCTTTGAAGATGGTTGTATTGAATAGACTTGGAAGACAGAAATAGTATCTTTTTTTTAACTTAACCTGTTGTGTTTGCAAATATTATCTGCCTCTGTTTTGATTCTTCTTGTGGGAACTGAGGCTCAGAACTGATATATAGCTCCCACCCCTACACACACACACACACACACACACACACACACACACACACACACACAAACACAAAAACACACACACACACAAATACTGTTAATATTCTGGCTACCTCTATTGCTGTGAATATTAAACTATATTATTTCTGAACCATTAGTCTGCGTCTTCTATCAACACCCAAGAAACTACGGCAGACTCATACACCAGCTTTCAAATAAGGGAAAATAATCTCAGATGCTTTATATTTTTTGATAGTGTTACCTAATTCTGAACATATGACTGAACACATATAAACCTGGAGCCCTGACCGTTTAGAGCTTCTTCTGTGGAAGAACTATGCATTCACTAGTAAGCAAAAGTAGTTTCATCTTTTTTTTTTTCCTCCTGGACACCATTTCCTCTCTCACACTGTTGCTCAAATTGGATGGAGTCTAAGGTCCTTTGAGGAAATTTTTGTTTAATGACTCAAAATAAAATAGGAAGAGTCTAAAGTGCTAAAAATAATTCTAGATAAAAGGTATAAGATCATGCCAGAAAGGATAGTAATTTTATCTAACAACTGCCTGTTCACCCCTTATTTGTTCATTAACTAATCTCCAAATTCCTGACTAAATCCCTTTTGTAAGCCAGAATGTGAGCTAAAAACTGGGATTTTAAAAAATTTTCATTTGAAATCCAGTTAGATAACATACATGGTTGTATTAGTTTCATGTGTACTATATAACATATAGCACTCAGTGCTCATCATGACAAGTGCTCTAATTAACCCCATAACTTATTTAATCCAT